>NC_048566.1:7280000-7385000 GCF_013265735.2 Oncorhynchus mykiss | reverse complement strand
CAGTGCTGGAGTTGAGTCACAGTTCCTGGTGCTGTAAGCCCATTGATCTGTAGAGGACTGATAGGTTTAACAGTGTCAGCAGTGTCAGGGTAGAGGGTGACTGAGCAGGGTAGAACTGACAGCCAGGCATGACTGTGGACTGGTGTCTTCCTCAGCTCAGTCAGCTGAAGGTTAAGAGACCAACAGAAACAGCCTATTAGAGTGGAGCCAATACCACTGGACAACCCAGAGGGACGCCAGAGGAGTCTAAATGTGCGTCCCAAATTGCACCCTTTGCCCTATGTAGTGTACTACGTTTGACCAGGGCCCGTAGGGACCTTAATGTGGATTAAAGGAGTCCCTTAGGAAGACAGGAGCACTCACGTGTCTATAAGAATGTATTTCAAGATTACAGATCAGACATTTCAACTGGTTCTAGGGGGTTGGAAGCATGGCAAGACATAATATTATCTTCCAGTAAATCCACACTGGACTGACGACATGTTGATTCTCTCTACTTCCTGACAAGCCATTTCTTCTTCCAGTTTGTTGTGGAGAGCTGGGTAAAGGCCCAGGTCTGAGACAGAACCACACAAGCACAGCAGGAACAGTATTCATGGTACGAGACAACCTGCTGTTTTAGTACATAGAAACAGTGTTCCGCCACCCCCTCTCTGTTCTCTCTTTCTCTGTCCACCCCCCTCTCTGTTCTCTCTTTCTCTGTCCACCCCCCTCTCTGTTCTCTCTTTCTCTGTTCTCTCTTTCTCTGTCCACCCCCCTCTCTGTTCTCTCTTTCTCTGTCCACCCCCTCTCTGTTCTCTCTTTCTCTGTCCACCCCCCTCTCTGTTCTCTCTTTCTCTGTCCACCCCCTCTCTGTTCTCTCTCACTCTCTGTTCTCTCTTTCTCTGTTCACCCTCTCTGTTCTCTCTTTCTCTGTCCACCCCCCTCTCTGTTCTCTCTTTCTCTGCCCACCCCCCTCTCTGTTCTCTCTTTCTCTGTCCACCCCCCTCTCTGTTCTCTCTTTCTCTGTCCACCCCCTCTCTGTTCTCTCTTTCTCTGTCCACCCCCCTCTCTGTTCTCTCTTTCTCTGTCCACCCCCCTCTCTGTTCTCTCTTTCTCTGTCCACCCCTCTCTGTTCTCTCTTTCTCTGTCCACCCCCTCTCTGTTCTCTCTTTCTCTGTCCACCCCCTCTCTGTTCTCTCTTTCTCTGTTCACCCTCTCTGTCCACCCCCCTCTCTGTTCTCTCTTTCTCTGTCCACCCCCTCTCTGTTCTCTCTTTCTCTGTCCACCCCCCTCTCTGTTCTCTCTTTCTCTGTCCACCCCCTCTATGTTCTCTCTTTCTCTGTCCACCCCCTCTCTGTTCTCTCTTTCTCTGTCCACCCCCTCTCTGTTCTCTCTTTCTCTGTCCACCCCCTCTCTGTTCTCTCTTTCTCTGTTCACCCTCTCTGTTCTCTCTTTCTCTGTCCACCCCCTCTCTGTTCTCTCTTTCTCTGTCCACCCCCTCTCTGTTCTCTCTTTCTCTGTCCACCCCCTCTCTGTTCTCTCTCACTCTCTGTTCTCTCTTTCTCTGTTCACCCTCTCTGTTCTCTCTCTCTCTGTCCACCCCCTCTCTGTTCTCTCTCACTCTCTGTTCTCTCTTTCTCTGTCCACCCCCTCTCTGTTCTCTCTCACTCTCTGTTCTCTCTTTCTCTGTTCACCCTCTCTGTTCTCCCCCTCTCTGTTCTCTCTTTCTCTGTCCACCCCCTCTCTGTTCTCTCTTTCTCTGTCCACCCCCTCTCTGTTCTCTCTTTCTCTGTCCACCCCCTCTCTGTTCTCTCTTTCTCTGTCCACCCCCCTCTCTGTTCTCTCTTTCTCTGTCCACCCCCCTCTCTGTTCTCTCTTTCTCTGTCCACCCCCTCTCTGTTCTCTCTTTCTCTGCCCACCCCCTCTCTGTTCTCTCTTTCTCTGTCCACCCCCTCTCTGTTCTCTCTCACTCTCTGTTCTCTCTTTCTCTGTTCACCCTCTCTGTTCTCTCTTTCTCTGTCCACCCCCTCTCTGTTCTCTCTTTCTCTGTCCACCCCCTCTCTGTTCTCTCTTTCTCTGTCCACCCCCCTCTCTGTTCTCTCTTTCTCTGTCCACCCCCTCTCTGTTCTCTCTTTCTCTGTCCACCCCCTCTCTGTTCTCTCTTTCTCTGTCCACCCCCTCTCTGTTCTCTCTTTCTCTGTCCACCCCCTCTCTGTTCTCTCTTTCTCTGTCCACCCCCTCTCTGTTCTCTCTTTCTCTGTCCACCCCCCTCTCTGTTCTCTCTTTCTCTGTCCACCCCCTCTCTGTTCTCTCTTTCTCTGTCCACCCCCTCTCTGTTCTCTCTCACTCTCTGTTCTCTCTTTCTCTGTTCACCCTCTCTGTTCTCTCTTTCTCTGTCCACCCCCTCTCTGTTCTCTCTCACTCTCTGTTCTCTCTTTCTCTGTCCACCCCCTCTCTGTTCTCTCTCACTCTCTGTTCTCTCTTTCTCTGTTCACCCTCTCTGTTCTCCCCCTCTCTGTTCTCTCTTTCTCTGTCCACCCCCTCTCTGTTCTCTCTTTCTCTGTCCACCCCCTCTCTGTTCTCTCTTTCTCTGTCCACCCCCTCTCTGTTCTCTCTTTCTCTGTCCACCCCCTCTCTGTTCTCTCTTTCTCTGTCCACCCCCTCTCTGTTCTCTCTTTCTCTGTCCACCCTCTCTCTGTTCTCTCTGTTTTCTCTCTCTGTTCTCCCTCACTCTCTGTCTCTCTGTTCTCTCTCACTCTCTGTTCTCTCTTTCTCTGTTCACCCTCTCTGTTCTCCCCCTCTCTGTTCTCTCTTTCTCTGTCCACCCCCTCTCTGTTCTCTCTTTCTCTGTCCACCCCCTCTCTGTTCTCTCTTTCTCTGTCCACCCCCTCTCTGTTCTCTCTTTCTCTGTCCACCCCCTCTCTGTTCTCTCTTTCTCTGTCCACCCCCCTCTCTGTTCTCTCTTTCTCTGTCCACCCCCCTCTCTGTTCTCTCTTTCTCTGTCCACCCCCTCTCTGTTCTCTCTTTCTCTGTCCACCCCCTCTCTGTTCTCTCTTTCTCTGTCCACCCCCTCTCTGTTCTCTCTCACTCTCTGTTCACCCTCTCTGTTCTCTCTTTCTCTGTCCACCCCCTCTCTGTTCTCTCTCACTCTCTGTTCTCTCTTTCTCTGTCCACCCCCTCTCTGTTCTCTCTCACTCTCTGTTCTCTCTTTCTCTGTTCACCCTCTCTGTTCTCCCCCTCTCTGTTCTCTCTTTCTCTGTCCACCCCCTCTCTGTTCTCTCTTTCTCTGTCCACCCCCTCTCTGTTCTCTCTTTCTCTGTCCACCCCCTCTCTGTTCTCTCTTTCTCTGTCCACCCCCTCTCTGTTCTCTCTTTCTCTGTCCACCCCCTCTCTGTTCTCTCTTTCTCTGTCCACCCTCTCTCTGTTCTCTCTGTTTTCTCTCTCTGTTCTCCCTCACTCTCTGTCTCTCTGTTCTCTCTCACTCTCTGTTCTCTATGTTCTCTCTCTCCTTTTCTTTTTCTCTCTCTGTTTTCTCTCTCTGTTCTTTCTCTCTCTGTTCTCTCTCTGTTCTTTCTCTCTCTCTGTTCTTTCTCTCTCTGTTCTTTCTCTCTCTGTGTTTTCTCTCTGTCTGTTCTTTCTCTCTGTTCTTTCTCTCTCTGTATTCTCTCTCTGTTCTTTCTCTCTCTCTGTATTCTCTCTCTGTTCTTTCTCTCTCTCTGTATTCTCTCTCTGTTCTTTCTCTCTCTCTCTGTTTTCTCTCTCTGTTCTTTCTCTCTCTGTTCTCTCTCTCTGTTTTCTCTCTCTGTTCTTTCTCTCTCTCTGTTTTCTCTCTGTTCTTTCTCTCTCTGTTCTCTCTCTCTGTTTTCTTTCTCTCTGTTTTTTCTCTCTTTCTGTTCTGTCTCTGCTCTCTCTTTCTCTCTCTCTGCTCTCTCTTTCTGTTCTCTCTCCTCTCTCTCTCTCTGTTCTCTCTCTCTCTATGTTCTCTCTCAATGTTGTCTCTCTCTTTGTTCTCCCACTCTATCGGTTCTCTCTCTCTCTCTGTTCTCCCTCTGTCTTTCTCTGTTCTCCCTCTCTGTCTCTCTGTTCTCTTTCTCTCTCTACCTGTATGTGAGTGTGTGTATGTGCGTGTGTTCCCGTGTGCGTTGTGTGTGTGTGTGTGTCCTCTGCACACTACTGCCATGCTGTATAAGAATATACAGTTGGATAGTTCTGTCATAAGCCTGTACTCCCTGACACCACTGACAGCTTCCTTACCTGTGTGTGTGTGTGTGTGCGTGTGTGTGTGTGTGTGTGTCAGCTTCATTACCTGTGTGTGTGTTAGAGTGACTGCAGGGTAATGCCGCACACAGTCAATCACTGACAGAGGACACACACATTCACACACACACACACACATTCACACACACACACACACACACACACACACACACACACACACACACACACACACACACACACACACACACACACACACACACACACACACACACACACACACACACACACACACACACACAGTCTTCTACGCCTTAACAAGCTATCTTCAGGATGAAATGTCCTCCCTCTCCCAATGTGGGTTTGAGGGCTTTCCCCCCCTCTCCTTACCCGGTCATCCTGTCTCCTGAACTGACCTGAGCAGCTCCCCAGGTGGCATCACCTGTCCGTCACGCCACCGTGAGCCTATTGTCTGGGCCCGTTCTGAATGTCTAATGAGCTTCCTGTCCAGTTTCCTGTCCACCTCGGAGAGACATGCTAATCTAATTAGCGGTGCAGAACGTCAGCCACACATCATTCTGCTTATTGTTCATTACCTCTGCATAAGCATAGTACTGCTCTCTGTGGGAACACACACACACACACACACACACACACACACACACACACACACACACACACACACACACACACACACACACACACACACACACACACACACACACACAGGGATGAGATGAGTGGTGAGTTAGGTTACTCATTGTCCTTACATAGTGAGACTGTCTGCATAGCTGGTAGGTGGACACATGACAGGAGGGTGACTGCTTAGTGTGGGAGGGAGGGTGCCTGTCAGTGTGTGTGCATTTCTGCTTTTGTGTGTGTGTTTGTGTGTGTGTGTGTGTTCCCACAGAGAGTAGTACTATGCTTTTGCAGAGTCTATGTGTGAGAGGGAGGGGGTAGTTTGTCCTACAAACTCTCACAGTCTCACGTCAGAATTATTAATAAGAATTATAAATATTTCGAAGTTGATCTAAATGTCAAATTCAAAGTGGTTAAGGTTAGACATTAACTCTGAATTCCTAAGGTTAGACATTAACTCTGAATTCCTAAGGTTAGACATTAACTCTGAATTCCTAAGGTTAGACATTAACTCTGAATTCCTAAGGTTAGACATTAACTCTGAATTCCTAAGGTTAGACATTAACTCTGAATTCCTAAGGTTAGACATTAACTCTGAATGTTTAAGGTTAGACATTAACTCTGAATTCCTAAGGTTAGACATTAACTCTGAATGGTTAAGGTTAGGCATTAACTCTGAATGTTTAAGGTTAGACATTAACTCTGAATTCCTAAGGTTAGACATTAACTCTGAATGGTTAAGGTTAGACATTAACTCTGAATTCCTAAGGTTAGACATTAACTCTGAATGGTTAAGGTTAGACATTAACTCTGAATGTTTAAGGTTAGACATGAACTCTGAATTCTTAAGGTTAGGCATTAACTCTGAATTCTTAAGGTTAGGCATTAACTCTGAATGGTTAAGGTTAGGCATTAACTCTGAATTCCTAACGTTAGACATTAACTCTGAATTCCTAAGGTTAGACATTAACTCTGAATTCTTAAGGTTAGACTTTAACTCTGAATTACTAAGGTTAGACATTAACTCTGAATTCTTAAGGTTAGACATTAACTCTGAATTCCCAAGGTTAGACATTAACTCTGAATTCCTAAGGTTAGACATTAACTCTGAATTCCTAAGGTTAGACATTAACTCTGAATTCCTAAGGTTAGACATTAACTCTGAATTCCTAAGGTTAGACATTAACTCTGAATGTTTAAGGTTAGACATTAACTCTGAATTCCTAAGGTTAGACATTAACTCTGAATGGTTAAGGTTAGGCATTAACTCTGAATGTTTAAGGTTAGACATTAACTCTGAATTCCTAAGGTTAGACATTAACTCTGAATGGTTAAGGTTAGACATTAACTCTGAATTCCTAAGGTTAGACATTAACTCTGAATGGTTAAGGTTAGACATTAACTCTGAATGTTTAAGGTTAGACATGAACTCTGAATTCCTAAGGTTAGACATGAACTCTGAATTCTTAAGGTTAGGCATTAACTCTGAATTCTTAAGGTTAGGCATTAACTCTGAATGGTTAAGGTTAGGCATTAACTCTGAATTCCTAAGGTTAGACATTAACTCTGAATTCCTAAGGTTAGACATTAACTCTGAATTCTTAAGGTTAGACTTTAACTCTGAATTACTAAGGTTAGACATTAACTCTGAATGGTTAAGGTTAGACATGAACTCTGAATGGTTAAGGTTAGACATGAACTCTGAATGGTTAAGGTTAGACATTAACTCTGAATTCCTAAGGTTAGACATGAACTCTGAATGGTTAAGGTTAGACATTAACTCTGAATTCCTAAGGTTAGACTTGAACTCTGAATGGTTAAGGTTAGACATTAACTCTGAATTCCTAAGGTTAGACATGAACTCTGAATGGTTAAGGTTTGGGATAGGCTTAAAACAACTTTCTAATGGTGGATTTGAACATGCAACTGCCTCTTGGAATGAAAGGTAGATGCTTACACCCATCCACCATCCCCGTCCACAACGCTCTAGCAAAACCCAAGCCTACTTGAAGGTAACAGCGCTCACTGTTGTTCCTAGTGGCCGGTTTCCACGTCATCTCCCAACGTCCTCAGACATGGATGGACCCCTGTCAGACAGGAGTGGGTCCAGGGACGGGCTACCTCCCTAACCTCTGACCCCTGTCAGACAGGAGTGGGTCCTGGGACGGGCTACCTCCATAACCTCTGACCCCTGTCAGACAGGAGTGGGTCCAGGGACGGGTTACCTCCCTAACCTCTGACCCCTATCAGACAGGAGTGGGTCCAGGGACGGGCTACCTCCCTAACCTCTGACCCCTGTCAGACAGGAGTGTGTCCCAGGGACGGGCTACCTCCCTAACCTCTGACCCCTGTCAGACAGGAGTGGGTCCCAGGGACGGGCTACCTCCCTAACCTCTGACCCCTGTCAGACAGGAGTGGGTCCATGGGGGATCCTGTGGGAGAGACCCCAGTTCTCTCCTGACAGTAGAGCTGTCCTATAGGTAGAAGCTGTCTCCTCAGAGACCCTATTATAGAAGCCTCACAGTGTCCTATACAGTGTCCTAAAATGGTTCCTACTACTGGTGGTTAAGGCCAGTAAGTCTTAAGTACTAAGATATTAATCATTTTTGTTGCCGATTCATTGTTCTATGTCATTTCCAGTATTATTTTGACATATAAAGTGGTAGAAAGTGACCAATTAATGTAGCGATGCGGATGGTTGAATAGAACAATACTGCCCTCTACTGGGCAGATGTAGGCCAACTGTTTAATCAAACCCAAAATGTAGTTTCCATCACTTGACACGAACAGGATAAGTGTTTTAAAACCGATAACATTCCCTTCCTTTGTAACCACAATCAGGAACATTGTTACAACAACAAAAAACATTAGAACTGACTTTATTCACAGTGAAGGAATCCTAATATTTACATATTTCAGATTTTTGGACAAATATTTCACAAAACTACTCAGACATAAATACATATTCCCTCATCATCTTCTCTGGAATAGAATAGAAGTAAAAAATCAGTTTTGATGGCAGAAAGACAAGGTAGTTATGGTGACAGTAGTTTGGAGAAATGGATGACAAAAAGCTGTGTGGGAGCCTTATTTTAAAAGCTGTGTGGAAGCCTTATTTTAAAAGCTGTGTGGAAGCCTTATTTTAATAGCTGTGTGGGAGGGGAACATTATTTTAAGATGAAATGAGAGCAAACACAGTGTCCAAAATAGCACCCTATTCCCTACATAGGGCTCTGGTCCAAAGTAGTGCACTATCGGGTGACATTTGGGATGCAGAATATTGTAAGTTACCATGTCCTGGTTGGATGTGATGTTCCCATGGAGAGACAGACATGCTGAGAGTGTCTTCTTCCTGGTCGGGGTTAGGTCTGGTCCTATCAGGTAGAGACAGAGCTAGGGTCTCTTCCTGGTTGGGGTTAGGTCTGGTCCTATCAGGTAGAGACAGAGCTAGGGTCTCTTCCTGGTCGGGGTTAGGTCTGATCCTATCAGGTAGAGACAGAGCTAGGGTCTCTTCCTGGTCGGGGTTAGGTCTGGTCCTATCAGGTAGAGACAGATCTAGGGTCTCTTCCTGGTCGGGGTTAGGTCTGGTCCTATCAGGTAGAGACAGAGCTAGGGTCTCTTCCTGGTCGGGGTTAGGTCTGGTCCTATCAGGTAGAGACAGAGCTAGGGTCTCTTCCTGGTTGGGGTTAGGTCTGGTCCTATCAGGTAGAGACAGAGCTAGGGTCTCTTCCTGGTTGTGGTTAGGTCTGGTCCTATCAGGTAGAGATAGAGCTAGGGTCTCTTCCTGGTTGTGGTTAGGTCTGGTCCTATCAGGTAGAGACAGAGCTAGGGTCTCTTCCTGGTTGTGGTTAGGTCTGGTCCTATCAGGTAGAGACAGAGCTAGGGTCTCTTCCTGGTTGTGGTTAGGTCTGGTCCTATCACGTAGAGACAGATCTAGGGTCTCTGTGGGTGAGGAAGCAGCTCCATCTTTACTGCTGGGCGCCGGCTCTACAAATCCACTGAAAAAAGAGACACATTCTGTACAATTCAATTCAACTGCACTGGACAGAGAATTCCAATTCAACTGCACTGGACAGAGAATTCCAATTAATCTGCCCTGGACAGAGAATTCCAATTCATCTGCCCTGGACAGAGAATTCCAATTCAACTGCACTGGACAGAGAATTCCAATTCAACTGCATTGGACAGAGAATTCCAATTCAACTGCACTGGACAGATAATTCCAATTCAACTGTAATCATATAATATCACCCTTTCTGTTAGGTTTGACTTTTACATACATTGTGCGTGTGTGTGTGTGTGTGTGTGTGCATGTGTGTGTGTGTGTCTAATGTGTGTGTGTGTGTGTGTGTGTGTGTGTGTGTGTCTAATGTTTGTGTGTGTGTGTGTGTGTGTGTGCATGTGTGTGTGTGTGTCTAATGTTTGTGTGTGTGTGTGTGTGTGTGTGTGTGTGTGTGCTTGTGAGGCCTACCTACCTAACAGAGTCGGAGTCACAGGACTCCTTGCGGCTGGTCTCTAACAGGTCCTCCTGGGAGTGGAAGCGTTGCAGTTTGCAGCCGCAGCGCAGCACGGCCTGGGACACAGAGTAATGGGTTCTACCTGAGGCGCAGGCCTCTATCTGGGACACCCCCAGCTCCGACTGCAGGAAGAGGTGCAGACAGCTGTCTGACAGAAGCAGATTACTCTCCAGGGTCCTGGCATGAAAGACCAATGAAACCCATAAATACAAATGGATATTCATAGATCTGTTGATTTGTTTAACATGGGTTAAACATAGAACCTATTACAGCGTCTATTGTTCACCACCGCCAGAAAAACAGAGGAAGCACAACCTAGAGCAGCAACGAGGAGGCATACGTGTAAGAACTGTTTAGTAGGCCTTTAACCCTTTGAGTATAACCATTGTTTTTCTAGTATTTTTTTTAGAACTGTTTTTCTTGTTATTATTTGTAATGTTTGTTAGGAGGACACTCACAGTTGAAGGAACTTCTGGAGGCCCTTCATCCTCTCTGTGATCTGCTGGGCGTTGTTCAGGTTAAAGAAAGGGTTCTTAGGTGGTAGTTCAGGCAGCTGGACCCTGGAAATGGACACAGTCAAATCAAAACACACTTAAAGGGCCAATCTGGGATTGGGACATCCATGTTTATGGACTGTTTAATTCATTATATACAGTCATTGATTCTTAAAGTTAAAGGGCCAATCTGGGATTGGGACATCCATGTTTTTGGACTGTTTAATTCATTATATATAGTCATTGATTCTTAAAGTTAAAGGGCCAATCTGGGATTGGGACATCCATGTTTTTGGACTGTTTAATTCATTATATATAGTCATTGATTCTTAAAGTTAAAGGGCCAATCTGGGATTGGGACATCCATGTTTTTGGACTGTTTAATTCATTATATATAGTCATTGATTCTTAAAGAATATAAAATAATTGGCACCTTTTTAACAACTACTAGCCAGAGACACAAGACATGTGGAATTACTTTCTTTGTGTACATTTGTTAAATGTGTCCCCAGCTATCTTAGGGCAATATGCTATACATATAGAGTATGCCATCCTCCTATGAATACCCACATGAGTAGGGAGTTAGCCTGCAGTTTCTGCCGGAGCCATACGAAGTCACGGTACCTTCTCCTCACACAGGAGATCTTCTTGGTGAAGCAGAGACTGTTGGTCTGAGGAGAGACAGCAGCAGTTTAACACTGATATTCCATCATCCGTATGAACCGGTGGAGAAAACTAAAACAGACCCTTACCTTAACCATAGCCTTAACCTAAATTTAACCAATTCGGAAATGAAATATTGGTTTGCACGTCAGCCACATCTCCTTCATTTCCCCCCATTGTCTCAGGACATCATACTTACATGTATACAGATTTCATAGTCCATGTGGGCATGCCAGAAGTCCTTCTTCTGAATCCGAGGATCCCGAACCCAGACACTGATAAACTGCTCCATGGGGAGGAGAGGAGAGAGACTGATGAGGTAAGGACAGAGACTAAGCCACACTTAACTAAACTGTGGATGAGAAGTGAGAATGTACGGTCTGAGGCAAAGATGGAAGTTTTACAGGACAGAAATACAGGAAGTGCAATCATTGACTCACTCCAACTCTACAGATGTAGGATCTTAATTTGATCACTCTTTTGTTGCTGAGCATTGTCTTCCACAGCAGGAAATGCAAACCTGTATTGTTTTTTAGTTTTAAAAAGGCTTCTAAGGTTTGTAATTTCCACTTTGAAATTTCAGACTTAATTTGCCCTAAGTAAAAATGTATCAACCCTACAAAACTGTCCATTCCTTATAATCCACATAATAAATCACATTTCCTGTTTCTGCAGGAGCTGCCTCAAATTAAGATCCTACATCTGTTTACCCTGTGCCTTTTACAGGTTAGTCCAGTTTATTTTACTATGCCGCAGAGTGAAAGCAGAAGTAGCTCTGATCTCTCTCTCTCTTACACCATCTGATTTGGCGTTTACAGCATGTTTTCAAGACGAGTTAAACATCTTTAGATCTGTAGATTTCTAACCACAGTACTGTCCAGCTAGTTCAACCTACTGAACCAGGAAGAGACCCCCACACCGACCCTCACTGGGCTACATTACCAACAGTACTGTCCAACTAGTTCAACCTGCTGAACCAGGAAGAGACCCCCACACCGACCCTCACTGGGCTACATTACCAACAGTACTGTCCAGCTAGTTCAACCTGCTGAACCAGGAAGAGACCCCCACACCGACCCTCACTGGGCTACATTACCAACAGTACTGTCCAGCTAGTTCAACCTGCTGAACCAGGAAGAGACCCCACACCGACCCTCACTGGGCTACATTACCAACAGTACTGTCCAACTAGTTCAACCTGCTGAACCAGGAAGAGACCCCCACACCGACCCTCACTGGGCTACATTACCAACAGTACTGTCCAGCTAGTTCAACCTGCTGAACCAGGAAGAGACCCCACACCGACCCTCACTGGGCAACATTACCAACAGTACTGTCCAGCTAGTTCAACCTGCTGAACCAGGAAGAGACCCCACACCGACCCTCACTGGGCAACATTACCAACAGTACTGTCCAGCTAGTTCAACCTGCTGAACCAGGAAGAGACCCCCACACCGACCCTCACTGGGCAACATTACCAACAGTACTGTCCAGCTAGTTCAACCTGCTGAACCAGGAAGAGACCCCCACACCGACCCTCACTGGGCAACATTACCAACAGTACTGTCCAGCTAGTTCAACCTGCTGAACCAGGAAGAGACCCCACACCGACCCTCACTGGGCAACATTACCAACAGTACTGTCCAGCTAGTTCAACCTGCTGAACCAGGAAGAGACCCCACACCGACCCTCACTGGGCTACATTACCAACAGTACTGTCCAGCTAGTTCAACCTGCTGAACCAGGAAGAGACCCCCACACCGACCCTCACTGGGCTACATTACCAACAGTACTGTCCAGCTAGTTCAACCTGCTGAACCAGGAAGAGACCCCCACACCGACCCTCACTGGGCTACATTACCAACAGTACTGTCCAGCTAGTTCAACCTGCTGAACCAGGAAGAGACCCCACACCGACCCTCACTGGGCAACATTACCAACAGTACTGTCCAGCTAGTTCAACCTACTGAACCAGGAAGAGACCCCCACACCGACCCTCACTGGGCAACATTACCAACAGTACTGTCCAGCTAGTTCAACCTGCTGAACCAGGAAGAGACCCCACACCGACCCTCACTGGGCTACATTACCAACAGTACTGTCCAGCTAGTTCAACCTACTGAACCAGGAAGAGACCCCACACCGACCCTCACTGGGCAACATTACCAACAGTACTGTCCAGCTAGTTCAACCTGCTGAACCAGGAAGAAACCCCCACACCGACCCTCACTGGGCAACATTACCAACAGTACTGTCCAGCTAGTTCAACCTGCTGAACCAGGAAGAGACCCCCACAGCGACCCTCACTGGGCTACATTACCAACAGTACTGTCCAGCTAGTTCAACCTACTGAACCAGGAAGAGACCCCCACACCGACCCTCACTGGGCAACATGACCTACAGTACTATTACACGATACACTGAAAACGATATCTAAAATCTCAGACACACATAGACTTCCCATCGAATTGATTGATAAAAGACTCCAGTCGTACCTGGAACACAAGGTTGTCAATCCCTTCTCTCATTCTTCAAGTTCAGATCCCGATCAGATCGAATCCACGGTGGACTGGGGAATGAATGGTATGTTCTGAGAGAACAGCTGATCCCTCTTTATTATGGACAAACAGGTCTGAAGGTTTCCAAACAGTCACAGGACAGAGGATTGAGGAACACCTTGTGCTGCTTCCATAAATCTCTGATATAAAACATGTTATTGTGTACCATATAAGGTAACGGAGACGTTCCGTCTGTATTTGTTGTTGGTCTGTTGGACCGTCTGACCTGGAAGTACCTAATAAAACACTATACAACCCTAGGATCAAGATGGTAACAACAATGACCGCGATAGAACCCTATACAACCCTAGGATAGAACCGCTGCTCTGTTGTCTAGTAAAACAGTGTGTAGTAACCAACACTGCCTCTTGACCTGGACCACATTTGCAACGTCACTGTGTGTTTCTATGTGACACTGCAATGCTCGTTCTGCTGAGCTTCCTCGTTTGAATCCCATTTCATAGAGTACTTGAGCACACCTGGAAGTCACAGGTGTGTTGGTTTGTATCCACATAGTACAAATACAACTGTCATGTCTCTATGTCTGTATGTCTTTCTCTGGTCACCAAATCTACTGAACAACGCCTTACTGTAGCTTATAAGGTGCCATCTTGTTAAGGTACAATCTGCTATATTTGCTGCTGTACAATGGTCATTCACTGAATGATATATTCTCTTCTCTTGAAGAATATCATTTATAAATGCAGTCTTAGTACAACTGTCCCAGAACGTGATTGTTTTACTCCGTTGTTTGTGTTTGTTGTCATTGAGTGTGTGTTAATGTGGATGATCTGAGAAACAGGACATTAAAGGCTCACAGGGTGACAGTTACCTTTATTCACAGACAGACACTTCATAGATCAAAGGTCAACAGGTACAGTAACTTATTCAAAGGCAGCCCAGAACAAAAGGTTCAACAGAATGGCAGTCTCAAATGGCAGACCATTCCCTATATAGTGCACTACAAAGGAAGTAGGGTTCTGTTTGGGATGCAGACATTGTCCCATAAACATTCCAGTCATGGGAGAGGTGCACAATGAATGCAGTGTCAGTCATTTTTGTGTAGGGACTGGAGTTTGTCCTGAACATATATAACTCTGGGCCCCTTAACAAAACAATGATTTATCAGTAACAAATACAGGTTGGTGGATAAATATTTGGTTAAGAGAACAATCAGTGGCTGAGAACAATCAGTGACTGGGTAAAATTAACATAATCACATCAGATATACTTTTTTCATATGTGACGTCACATTTTGATCAGAGTAACTCATCAAATCCTCATGGTCACTAATAGAACCCCTGGCTGTGTTCTACATTAAACAGTATACCGTCTACTATCATGTTCTACATTAAACAGTATACCGTCTACTATCATGTTCTATATTAAACAGTATACCGTCTACTATCATGTTCTACATTAAACAGTATACCGTCTACTATCATGTTCTACATTAAACAGTATACCATCTACTATCATGTTCTACATTAAACAGTATACCACCGTCTACTATCATGTTCTACATTAAACAGTATACCGTCTACTATCATGTTCTACATTAAACAGTATACCGTCTACTATCATGTTCTACATCAAACAGTATACCACCGTCTACTATCATGTTCTACATTAAACAGTATACCGTCTACTATCATGTTCTACATTAAACAGTATACCGTCTACTATCATGCTCTATATTAAACAGTATACCGTCTACTATCATGTTCTACATTAAACAGTATACCGTCTACTATCATGTTCTACATTAAACAGTATACCGTCTACTATCATGTTCTACATTAAACAGTATACCGTCTACTATCATGTTCTACATTAAACAGTATACCGTCTACTATCATGTTCTACATTAAACAGTATACCATCTACTATCATGTTCTACATTAAACAGTATACCGTCTACTATCATGTTCTACATTAAACAGTATACCGTCTACTATCATGTTCTACATTAAACAGTATACCGTCTACTATCATGTTCTACATTAAACAGTATACCGTCTACTATCATGCTCTATATTAAACAGCATACCATCTACTATCATGTTCTACATTAAACAGTATACCGTCTACTATCATGTTCTACATTAAACAGTATACCGTCTACTATCATGTTCTACATTAAACAGTATACCATCTACTATCATGTTCTACATTAAACAGTATACCGTCTACTATCATGTTCTACATTAAACAGTATACCGTCTACTATCATGTTCTACATTAAACAGTATACCGTCTACTATCATGTTCTACATTAAACAGTATACCATCTACTATCATGTTCTACATTAAACAGTATACCGTCTACTATCATGTTCTACATTAAACAGTATACCGTCTACTATCATGTTCTACATTAAACAGTATACCGTCTACTATCATGTTCTATATTAAACAGTATACCGTCTACTATCATGTTCTACATTAAACAGTATACCGTCTACTATCATGTTCTACATTAAACAGTATACCATCTACTATCATGTTCTACATTAAACAGTATACCACCGTCTACTATCATGTTCTACATTAAACAGTATACCGTCTACTATCATGTTCTACATTAAACAGTATACCGTCTACTATCATGTTCTACATCAAACAGTATACCACCGTCTACTATCATGTTCTACATTAAACAGTATACCGTCTACTATCATGTTCTACATTAAACAGTATACCGTCTACTATCATGCTCTATATTAAACAGTATACCGTCTACTATCATGTTCTACATTAAACAGTATACCGTCTACTATCATGTTCTACATTAAACAGTATACCGTCTACTATCATGTTCTACATTAAACAGTATACCGTCTACTATCATGTTCTACATTAAACAGTATACCGTCTACTATCATGTTCTACATTAAACAGTATACCATCTACTATCATGTTCTACATTAAACAGTATACCGTCTACTATCATGTTCTACATTAAACAGTATACCGTCTACTATCATGTTCTACATTAAACAGTATACCGTCTACTATCATGTTCTACATTAAACAGTATACCGTCTACTATCATGCTCTATATTAAACAGCATACCATCTACTATCATGTTCTACATTAAACAGTATACCGTCTACTATCATGTTCTACATTAAACAGTATACCGTCTACTATCATGTTCTACATTAAACAGTATACCATCTACTATCATGTTCTACATTAAACAGTATACCGTCTACTATCATGTTCTACATTAAACAGTATACCGTCTACTATCATGTTCTACATTAAACAGTATACCGTCTACTATCATGTTCTACATTAAACAGTATACCATCTACTATCATGTTCTACATTAAACAGTATACCGTCTACTATCATGTTCTACATTAAACAGTATACCGTCTACTATCATGTTCTACATTAAACAGTATACCGTCTACTATCATGTTCTACATTAAACAGTATACCGTCTACTATCATGTTCTACATTAAACAGTATACCGTCTACTATCATGCTCTATATTAAACAGCATACCGTCAGTCTACTATCATTCAACACTTTTCTACATTTGTCAGTAAACTAAATGTAACACATTTATCAACTTTGAATCGCACACACACACACACACACACACAAAAAGTACAATATCAAGGATTGTGGCAAAAAGTAAAAAGTGCAGATATCATATTAGGTGGCCAGTAGTTATCTATTGAGTGTAATGCACAGTGAACCAATTACTATACAATATTACTATACCTAATAAAACCACAGACATCTCACAGTGAACCCATTACTATACAATATTACTATACCTAATAAAACCACAGACATCTCACAGTGAACCCATTACTATACAATATTACTATACCTAATAAAACAACAGTCATCTCACAGTGAACCCATTACTACACAAGATAAGTATCCTACCTAATAAAACAACAGACATCTCACAGTGGAAGAGCCGGAGGGAGAGCCTTGTGGCCAAGGTGCCCCGGAGGCAGAAGATACAAGAAACTAAATCTAGTACGAAACTCCAATACAATCACATGGGGTTCTACGACCACAGTATCAGTAGTCAAACAGAACACAGTGTCCACAGTGATTCCGTCTGCTGCAGTACATGAAGACACTGGGAAAGGAATGCTAAGGGTTAGTTTCAACTCTTCAAACGTAGTGTACGCACATCCAGTCACTTTTAAGTGCTGGATCCCAAAAAACAAAGGCATGTTATCCAGAGAGATACTCGCGCCCTTCGTCAGGCTTTGACAAAGAGCTTCGGGTTGAAAGGTTGTCCAATAGACTGGGGGGAGAATTCATCAGTGTGAACAGGCTGTCTGCCTTCATTTCATTAGTTTCAACTCAATCAGGGCCACAGAGAGAGATAGACGTCTCTATGAATGGTTCTGAACTCCACCACACGCTGCACTACACCCCAAAGGCATTGTGACCTCACCCAGCACCACAGGAAGCAGGAAGACCCCGTAGAGGGCTTTTACACCTGCCACGATGACTCAATCTACCTGCAGCAGGACATCGTTTCACACACTGTGCTTTTAATGTCAGCTCAAGGAGGACCTTGGTTCTCTGGAGGAGAAATTAACCTATGAGATGCCTACAGATGCTTGTCAGTTCACATACCTACTTGTGTACTGACATGCACACACACACTCTACGACACACACACACACACATCCTTTACTGGTCCTCGTCCCCAGAGTGCCAGGTGAGTTTGTCCTCGTAGAAGGCTACAACCACCTCAGGATACCTGGCGCTGGCCTCCCTGGCTGACAGCAGGGCCACCTCGTCACGGTTCTTCCTGTACAGACACACAGGGATACAAGTCATTATTAGAATCATTATACCGTCTCTATGACATATTATTACATAGATAATATCTGTACACACGTAAAGAGAGAGGGGGACAACGTGGAGGGGGGGAAATGTCCACTTCTTTCTGTTTGTCAGAGCACATCATTATAACTACTCTGGTGCTGTTCGTTCTGTTTGTCAGAGCACATCATTATAACTACTCTGGTGCTGTTCGTTCTGTTTGTCAGAGCACATCATTATAACTACTCTGGTGCTGTTCTTTCTGTTTGTCAGAGCACATCATTATAACTACTCTGGTGCTGTTCTTTCTGTTTGTCAGAGCACATCATTATAACTACTCTGGTGCTGTTCTTTCTGTTTTTCAGAGCACATCATTATAACTACTCTGGTGCTGTTCTTTCTGTTTGTCAGAGCAAAATCATTATACCTACTCTGGTGCTGTTCTTTCTGTTTGTCAGAGCACATCATTATACCTACTCTGGTGCTGTTCGTTCTGTTTGTCAGAGCACATCATTATACCTACTCTGGTGCTGTTCGTTCTGTTTGTCAGAGCACATCATTATAACTACTCTGGTGCTGTTCTTTCTGTTTGTCAGAGCACATCATTATACCTACTCTGGTGCTGTTCTTTCTGTTTGTCAGAGCACATCATTATAACTACTCTGGTGCTGTTCGTTCTGTTTGTCAGAGCACATCATTATAACTACTCTGGTGCTGTTCTTTCTGTTTGTCAGAGCACATCATTATAACTACTCTGGTGCTGTTCTTTCTGTTTGTCAGAGCACATCATTATAACTACTCTGGTGCTGTTCTTTCTGTTTGTCAGAGCACATCATTATAACTACTCTGGTGCTGTTCTTTCTGTTTGTCAGAGCACATCATTATAACTACTCTGGTGCTGTTCGTTCTGTTTGTCAGAGCACATCATTATAACTACTCTGGTGCTGTTCTTTCTGTTTGTCAGAGCACATCATTATAACTACTCTGGTGCTGTTCTTTCTGTTTGTCAGAGCACATCATTATAACTACTCTGGTGCTGTTCTTTCTGTTTGTCAGAGCACATCATTATACCTACTCTGGTGCTGTTCTTTCTGTTTGTCAGAGCACATCATTATACCTACTCTGGTGCTGTTCTTTCTGTTTGTCAGAGCACATCATTATAACTACTCTGGTGCTGTTGTTTCTGTTTGTCAGAGCACATCATTATAACTACTCTGGTGCTGTTCTTTCTGTTTGTCAGAGCACATCATTATAACTACTCTGGTGCTGTTCTTTCTGTTTGTCAGAGCACATCATTATAACTACTCTGGTGCTGTTCGTTCTGTTTGTCAGAGCACATCATTATAACTACTCTGGTGCTGTTAGTTCTGTTTGTCAGAGAACATCATTATAACTACTCTGGTGCTGTTCGTTCTGTTTGTCAGAGCACATCATTATAACTACTCTGGTGCTGTTCTTTGTGTTTGTCAGAGCACATCATTATAACTACTCTGGTACTGTTAGTTCTGTTTGTCAGAGCACATCATTATAACTACTCTGGTGCTGTTCTTTCTGTTTGTCAGAGCACATCATTATACCTACTCTGGTGCTGTTCGTTCTGTTTGTCAGAGCACATCATTATAACTACTCTGGTGCTGTTCTTTCTGTTTGTCAGAGCACATCATTATAACTACTCTGGTGCTGTTCTTTCTGTTTGTCAGAGCACATCATTATAACTACTCTGGTGCTGTTCTTTCTGTTTGTCAGAGCACATCATTATAACTACTCTGGTGCTGTTCTTTCTGTTTGTCAGAGCAAAATCATTATACCTACTCTGGTGCTGTTCTTTCTGTTTGTCAGAGCACATCATTATACCTACTCTGGTGCTGTTCGTTCTGTTTGTCAGAGCACATCATTATACCTACTCTGGTGCTGTTCGTTCTGTTTGTCAGAGCACATCATTATAACTACTCTGGTGCTGTTCTTTCTGTTTGTCAGAGCACATCATTATAACTACTCTGGTGCTGTTCTTTCTGTTTGTCAGAGCACATCATTATAACTACTCTGGTGCTGTTCGTTCTGTTTGTCAGAGCACATCATTATAACTACTCTGGTGCTGTTCTTTCTGTTTGTCAGAGCACATCATTATAACTACACTGGTGCTGTTCTTTCTGTTTGTCAGAGCACATCATTATAACTACTCTGGTGCTGTTCTTTCTGTTTGTCAGAGCACATCATTATAACTACTCTGGTGCTGTTCTTTCTGTTTGTCAGAGCACATCATTATAACTACTCTGGTGCTGTTCTTTCTGTTTGTCAGAGCACATCATTATAACTACTCTGGTGCTGTTCGTTCTGTTTGTCAGAGCACATCATTATAACTACTCTGGTGCTGTTCTTTCTGTTTGTCAGAGCACATCATTATAACTACTCTGGTGCTGTTCTTTCTGTTTGTCAGAGCACATCATTATACCTACTCTGGTGCTGTTCGTTCTGTTTGTCAGAGCACATCATTATAACTACTCTGGTGCTGTTCATTCTGTTTGTCAGAGCACATCATTATAACTACTCTGGTGCTGTTCTTTCTGTTTGTCAGAGCACATCATTATAACTACTCTGGTGCTGTTCGTTCTGTTTGTCAGAGCACATCATTATAACTACTCTGGTGCTGTTCTTTCTGTTTGTCAGAGCACATCATTATAACTACTCTGGTGCTGTTCTTTCTGTTTGTCAGAGCACATCATTATACCTACTCTGGTGCTGTTCTTTCTGTTTGTCAGAGCACATCATTATAACTACTCTGGTGCTGTTCGTTCTGTTTGTCAGAGCACATCATTATAACTACTCTGGTGCTGTTCGTTCTGTTTGTCAGAGCACATCATTATAACTACTCTGGTGCTGTTGCACAATCAAAAGTCTTTCCCAGAAATGACTAGTATGTTTGAGGAATGTAGCCTACACTAGTCTGTTGCTGCCTGGCATACAGTCAGGAAGACAAGAGGAACCAGTTGTGTGACAATCTGAATGTTGGTGTTAGTTGGTGTTTGTTGCAGTTTGTTGTGGCAGTATGGAAGTGGTTAACTCTACCATTTGATGAGGAACATGAGTTCTCCGTGTCTTTCTGTGGAGCCGATGATGCGTTCAGGTTCCAGGGGGCACGTGAGGGCAGTAGGAGAATCCTGGTCAGCAGGTTCCTGGAGGTCATTATGTCTCTGCTCGCTGTACACCTGCTGGGAGGACAACACAACACAGCTGTCAGGGGGATTGACTCAGTACCGGTACCCCCCTGTATATAGCCTCCACATTGACTCGGTACCGGTACCCCCTGTATTTAGCCTCCACATTGACTCTGTACCGGTACCCCCCTGTATATAGCCTCGTTATTGTTATTTTATTCTGTTATGTCAACACCTGTTGTATTGTTAGAGGAGTGTTATAACACAACAGACCTGTCAGAGGGATCTCCTGTTGTGATAAGTTAGAGGAGCGTTATAACACAACAGACCTGTCAGAGTGATCTCCTGTTGTGATGAGTTAGAGGAGCGTTATAACACAACAGACCTGTCAGAGTGATCTCCTGTTGTGATGAGTAAGAGGAGCGTTATAACACAACAGACCTGTCAGAGAGATCTCCTGTTGTGATGAGTTAGAGGAGCGTTATAACGCAACAGACCTGTCAGAGTGATCTCCTGTTGTGATGAGTAAGAGGAGCGTTATAACACAACAGACCTGTCAGAGAGATCTCCTGTTGTGATGAGTTAGAGGAGCGTTATAACACAACAGACCTGTCAGAGAGATCTACTGTTGTGATGAGTTAGAGGAGCGTTATAACACAACAGACCTGTCAAGAGTGATCTCCTGTTGTGATGAGTTAGAGGAGCGTTATAACACAACAGACCTGTCAGAGTGATCTCCTGTTGTGATGAGTTACAGGAGCGTTATAATCATCTAAGACAACGACTCTCTCCCCGTCTCAATATTAAATAGAGATAAGCGACACTGCACATGCTGAACAGGTTTATAGACATTTTGATTGTAATTTAGTCAAATGGTTTTTTAATCACTCTATAGTACTATGTGGAAGCTCAGTGCCAGGTGTGGAAAGTGGAAACATTGACTCCAAGGGAACAATGAAACATGTGTATATCTGGAACAGAATGTCTGGATATCATTCTGGAATTAGAATGCCTCCTTCCTGGTTCTATTCCTATATCAGTCTGCTGAGGTAACTTTTCCACATCACTCTGGAGCTTTTATCATAATATAACAAATATGTATTTTTGGGTACCGGTATTCTAACTCTATTCCATGATCATATAGTAATACACCTACATACACACACTGATCTACAGACCAGTCTTCTACTGACATTAATAAACACACTGATCTACAGACCAGTCTTCTACTGACATTAATAAACACACTGATCTACAGACCAGTCTTCTACTGACATTAATAAACACTGATCTACAGACCAGTCTTCTACTGACATTAATAAACACACTGATCTACAGACCAGTCTTCTACTGACATGAATAAACACACTGATCTACAGACCAGTCTTCTACTGACATTAATAAACACTGATCTACAGACCAGTCTTCTACTGACATTAATAAACACACTGATCTACAGACCAGTCTTCTACTGACATTAATAAACACACTGATCTACAGACCAGTCTTCTACTGACATTAATAAACACACTGATCTTCAGACCAGTCTCCTACTGACATTAATAAACACACTGATCTACAGACCAGTCTTCTACTGACATTAATAAACACACTGATCTACAGACCAGTCTTCTACTGACATTAATAAACACACTGATCTACAGACCAGTCTCCTACTGACATTAATAAACACACTGATCTACAGACCAGTCTCCTACTGACATTAATAAACACACTGATCTACAGACCAGTCTTCTACTGACATTAATAAACACACTGATCTACAGACCAGTCTTCTACTGACATTAATAAACACACTGATCTACAGACCAGTCTTCTACTGACATTAATAAACACACTGATCTACAGACCAGTCTTCTACTGACATTAATAAACACACTGATCTACAGACCAGTCTTCTACTGACATTAATAAACACACTGATCTACAGACCAGTCTTCTACTGACATTAATAAACACACTGATCTACAGACCAGTCTTCTACTGACATTAATAAACACACTGATCTACAGACCAGTCTTCTACTGACATTAATAAACACACTGATCTACAGACCAGTCTTCTACTGACATTAATAAACACACTGATCTACAGACCAGTCTCCTACTGACATTAATAAACACACTGATCTACAGACCAGTCTTCTACTGACATTAATAAACACACTGATCTACAGACCAGTCTCCTACTGACATTAATAAACACACTGATCTACAGACCAGTCTTCTACTGACATTAATAAACACACTGATCTACAGACCAGTCTTCTACTGACATTAATAAACACACTGATCTTCAGACCAGTCTTCTACTGACATTAATAAACACACTGATCTACAGACCAGTCTCCTACTGACATTAATAAACACACTGATCTTCAGACCAGTCTTCTACTGACATTAATAAACACACTGATCTACAGACCAGTCTTCTACTGACATTAATAAACACACTGATCTACAGACCAGTCTTCTACTGACATTAATAAACACACTGATCTACAGACCAGTCTCCTACTGACATTAATAAACACACTGATCTACAGACCAGTCTTCTACTGACATTAATAACACTGATCTACAGACCAGTCTTCTACTGACATTAATAAACACACTGATCTACAGACCAGTCTTCTACTGACATTAATAAACACACTGATCTACAGACCAGTCTTCTACTGACATTAATAAACACACTGATCTACAGACCAGTCTTCTACTGACATTAATAAACACACTGATCTACAGACCAGTCTCCTACTGACATTAATAAACACACTGATCTACAGACCAGTCTTCTACTGACATTAATAAACACACTGATCTACAGACCAGTCTTCTACTGACATTAATAAACACACTGATCTACAGACCAGTCTCCTACTGACATTAATAAACACACTGATCTACAGACCAGTCTTCTACTGACATTAATAAACACACTGATCTACAGACCAGTCTTCTACTGACATTAATAAACACACTGATCTACAGACCAGTCTCCTACTGACATTAATAACACTGATCTACAGACCAGTCTTCTACTGACATTAATAACACTGATCTACAGACCAGTCTTCTACTGACATTAACAAACACACTGATCTACAGACCAGTCTTCTACTGACATTAATAACACTGATCTACAGACCAGTCTTCTACTGACATTAATAAACACACTGATCTACAGACCAGTCTTCTACTGACATTAATAAACACACTGATCTACAGACCAGTCTTCTACTGACATTAATAATCACACTGATCTACAGACCAGTCTTCTACTGACATTAATAAACACAATGATCTACAGACCAGTCTTCTACTGACATTAATAAACACACTGATCTACAGACCAGTCTTCTACTGAAATGAATAATCACACTGATCTACAGACCAGTCTTCTACTGACATTAATAACACTGATCTACAGACCAGTCTTCTACTGACATTAATAAACACACTGATCTACAGACCAGTCTCCTACTGACATTAATAAACACACTGATCTACAGACCAGTCTTCTACTGACATTAATAAACACACTGATCTACAGACCAGTCTTCTACTGACATTAATAAACACACTGATCTACAGACCAGTCTCCTACTGACATTAAT
Organism: Oncorhynchus mykiss; assembly: GCF_013265735.2. Taxonomy (NCBI): domain Eukaryota; kingdom Metazoa; phylum Chordata; class Actinopteri; order Salmoniformes; family Salmonidae; genus Oncorhynchus; species Oncorhynchus mykiss. Next base: position 7,360,323 of record NC_048566.1, on the reverse strand, counting down.
AAACACTCTGTCATCCCAGATCTCAGTCACTCTGTCATCCCAGATCTCAGTCACTCTGTCATCCCAGATCTCAGCCACTCTGTCATCCCAGATCTCAGCCACTCACAATCTCAGTCTCCTGTTCTGCCAGTTCCTCTTTGGGGACGAGCTCCGGTTCCACCGGCCGTAGGTTCTCTTCCTCAACCTGATTCTCTCCAGACAAACAGAGGTTTCTCAGGAACTCTTCTATCAGTTCAGGACAGACCAAGTTGTCCTCTGGTTCCCAGGTGTTGTCAGCACTAGAAGCAGAAACAGTGTGAGTGTGTCTATGTACAGCTAGCATTTTATATTAGCCACTGAAGACATTAATGGAATTCATAGACACAACTATTTTTAACTAGTTTAGGATACTACTGTATATGTCCCAAATGGCCTCCTATTCCTTATATAGTGCACTAGTGTGTAATTATGTTTAAGAGTAATGCTTTAGGGAATATGGTGCCATTTGGGAGGCACAATGGTCTATCCAACTGTGTTGAAATGCTCTCCTTACTCGGTGAATCCTTTCCACTTCAGATAGTACTCTACTCTTCCATTGAAGACCCTTCGGTGGATGATCTTCTCAACCACAAACTCCTGGACGACTGCTGCTGCTGTTGTTGTTGTTGATAGCGTTGTTGTTGTTAATGGTGTTGGTGTTATTATTGTTTCTGCCTTTCTCTGTTTCACATTCTGCTTTTTTCTCATTCTAACCTGCAGAGGGAAATATATACTTCAAGTTAAGTGTAATTCAGAAAAACTTTAATTCAGAAAAATGTAGTAGCCTATTTAATTGTGTATTTGTGAAGAGGCTATGGCTGTATTCACTCCTCATCATAAATATTATGTCAAATCTTTCACGCAACGTTATTACAATGTAACGCGAGCACAATCTCGAGGTCCAGACAGAATATCGTCGTCATTATCATCATCATCATCATCATGTGGTTACATTGTAACGTCTAGCAGCCTCGGGTCAAGGGGACATAGACGGATAGACTAGCGCATCGCCGTTCTACGAAACATTGTAATCGCGCGTTCTGTACACATCTACTGTCGGCTACACATCTATTCATATTCACAAATAACTATGTTTACTGCAGACTCGCTGGTGAAATTACTAGAGGCTGATGATTGATTAACGAAAACGTATTCTTGGCTACATAGATATTACTAATAAACACGTACGCTTTCAGTCCAACTTTGGCTGTGACAGAAATACGCTACGATGTAGCACACGCTGGAGCACGCGGATACAAAAATAATATCAATGTGTCCCGTGGTTCGTTAGATGCGTAGCCAAATGCAACAATGTTCCAGTGTCTTACAAAAACTTTTCATGAATGAGTTAAATAAAGATGGCCGGGTTGGGAGCTCGGAGGAAGTGGTTGCCAAGGGAAGAGGTCAAGTCAGTAAAACCGGGAGGAGACAATGGGACATCCGCCAATCACAGACCGATCCGCTTGTCTGCTCTGTCTACAGTGGGAATTCGCCTGGGTTTACTGCGGTGTCATTTTATAGTAGGTTTGGCTATACACTCGGCTATAATGATGATTGTCGATAGCCGACGGGCACCGGGGAGAGAAGTTGCATACGCTGTTAAAATAAAGTGTTTTGTAACACTAAAACTAATGGGAACTGAGCTGCCACCATCGTTAAGGAGACGAAACCTTAACTTTGCTTGAGGTTTGAAATACATGTGTGTAAGGGGTTATGAGACAGATTTAAGGTGTAGCCTACTGAAAAATTCATCCTAAGGAGTTCTGAAACATAACGTGGTGTGTTGTAACGCCACATAGTCAAGCGTTGTGGAACACCTTGCCAGAGACTGGGAGCGCTAACCAGGAAAAGGTTGAAAATACTAGTATGATGTTTCGAGTCCTGTTTCATGCAGAATTAGATCCCTTATCTGTTGGTGTCGTTTCCTCTATGTAAAGCTCCTGAACAATATCATTGTGTTTCGAGTCCTGCCTAGTGCAGAATTAGAGTTCTGGACTTTTCAAATTCTTTAAATGGGAGTCCATACTCATTGTATATTCCCTGCAGTTATATGGTCTTCTGAGAAACTCCCCATAGGTCATTCCCAAAGGTCAAATGTATGGTATTATGCTCAAACAAAGGATATGATAAAATATAGTTTCGTGAAAATACAAATGAATACGTTTGTCCAGGATAGTAGTTAATGACTACAAAATACAATTTTTTCAAGAGGGGATTTTGAAGCTTAGTATTTTCTTAGCAAATGATAAAATGACAACAAAACAGGAACAGGTCGTTAACATTTTAATACTGATAAAGTGACTGTTCTAAGATCTGTAAGTTATTTATCATTTTCATATTCTTCCAAATCAAGGGAAATATGGCATTATATTTCACATTAATAGAACAAGAATACAGGCAATGACTGCTATAATGTTAGCAGTAGAAATCACACAAAACTTGTACAAAACTCCAGCCCATGGCTCAATATGAAGGTCAAAAGTTGGATGCAGTAAGGTGTGGCGTGGTAGGCTAGAGCTAGAGCAAGTTAAATGATCCCTGGCTATTTAGTGTAGCATGTAGCATATAGCATGTCACATGTAGCATGTAGCAAATAGCATGTCACATGTAGCATGTAGCATATAGCATGTCACATGTAGCATGTAGCATATAGCATGTCACATGTAGCATGTAGCATATAGCATGTCACATGTAGCATGTGAGGCAAGCATCGAACAATATATAAAGCTCGTAGGCAAACAAACCAGCAGTATTAACAAAAAAACAGGCCTTCATTTGCATAAGAAAACAAGTGCACAAAAGGTGTAAACAATGACGTGTCCATTAACAACTAGATGTAACATCAACAATGAATCAAAATGGCAGTTTGACTTGTACTATAAGCATACAGTGACCATTAGCCGCCAGAAATTCTACACAAAACCAATGTTCTCGTTGAGTGAATTCCTTTTCTGTCTCCTTCTTCAATTGTAACAGAGTAACACAGTCATAATACCCATAAAACCTAGCGGTCAAACATGGACATGGTTCCAATAGTTTTTCCACCGTTCATTTTTCCCACAGGGGATTTTAGAAACACTTAAAATGAACACTGACGTTTTGATAACTGTAGATCTCTCCAGGACCAGGTTTATTTTCACCCCTTTTATCATTATCTTGTCTCATCGCTGCCACTCCCCTACAGGCTTGGGAGAGGCAAAGGTGAATTCACACGTCCTACGAAGCATGACCCGCCAATCCGCGCTTCTCAACGCTGGCTTCACCCGGAAGCCAACTGCACCAATGTGTCAGAGGAAACGCAGTTCAACTGATGACTGAAGTCAGCCTGCATGTGCCCAGCCCGCCTCAAGGAGTTGCTAGAGTGCAATGAGCCAAGTTAAGGTCCCCCGGCCAAACCCTCCCCTAACCCGGACGACACTGGGCCAATTGTACGCAACCCTATGGGATTCCCAGTCCCGGTCAGTAATAGCACAGCCTGGGATCAAACTCCAGGCTGTAGTGACACCACAACACTGCAATGCAGTGCCTCAGTCCACTGTGCCACTCAGGTGGCCCCAGACAAGGTGATTTTTTATCAATATAGTTAATATAGTTGCCTGTATTTACCCCCCCAAAATGCTATGCTAATTAGCTGCTAAGGTGGCTATCATTAAGAACTACAAATACCATGATGATCTGGACGTGACTAGGCCAAATCAAGGCCAAAGTAAGAATCTCTGGATTCATTTAGAGGCGAAAGAAACGCACACCAATGTAGGCGAGGTGCTTCCTAACGCAGTAGAACACTTAACAAGGAAAGAAAAGTTGCAAATAACATGAATGGATATCATACAATCATAGATACAATGTGTCTACATAGGCTTACAAACATTTACAATGAATGGATGTCATACGATCATAGATACAATGTGTCTACATAGGCTCACAAACATTTACAATGAATGGATGTCATACGATCATAGATACAATGTGTCTACATAGGCCTACAAACATTTACAATGAATAGCAAAATCACAACAATCACAAGAACGGCTTCAGATCAAAGTCTACGTTGATCTTTAATTTAAAGACTCTTGTTCCCTTTGGTCTCAACGTAGACTTTGACCTGAAGCCGTTCTTGTGATTGTTGTGATTTTGCCGTTCATTGTAAATGTTTGTAGGCCTATGTAGACACATTGTATCTATGATCGTATGATATCCATTCATGTTTTTTTTAATGTTATTTTATATCTGAGAATTAACCAGTGATATCAATTGTCTGAAAATCATCATCAATCCATATTTATGCTATAAATCATTGGCATTTCAAAACCCTTTGCCTGCATGAGAGACACAGTCTGCCAAAATATGTTTTTTGTGTTTTGATGCTGCCTTTTACAGGCAGTGAAACACCAACAAAGTTTTTCACAAGGCTCTCTTAAAAACACCAATATTCAGATTGAAGAACCACTTTGGGTGTTTCAGAGTATATTCACATTCTGTTTAGAAATACCTTCAGTCTATCAGAACATTGGTTTTACATTCAAACACCCTCCAAACAGCAGATCTGTGTTTAGCTGCACTACTTGTCATGGTTTCAGTACACTATGGTGGAGGTACAGGGTGTAGAGGTACAGGGTGTAGAGGTACAGGGTGTAGAGGTACAGGGTAGATGAGAGGGTGGTGTGTTAATCCTTACCAAAATGGGCTGCTCATATTTGGAATGAGGCTTGTTTAGAGAGAAGTATCTTATTAGTGCTGACACTATTTTGAATTGGGAATGGTTCATAATAGATGAGAAATAGTCTAATATCTAAATAGCTGAATTCATTTAGGTTAACAAGCTATTGTCAATAAATGTGGAAAGGCTGACAGTAAAATAATATTTAAGTAGGCATAGTAGACTATTATTATTAGTTAAAATATGTTATTTATTATTTTTTATTATTGATAATATTATTATTAAATACGTCTGACAACATATTAAATGGTTAACTTTTATTGAACAAAGAGAATACCATTGGCAAAAGGCTTCTAAAACTAGATACTATATTTTTCACGGACAACATATCCACTCCAAGACCTCAAAAGTTCTACTGAGCGCTCTGCTGCGCAAAGCCCCCAAAAGCTTTGATCGACAGTTCATCTTAAACCAATCAAAACGAAGGTGGGCACTGATTGGCCAAATGAAGTGAAGACTCACATTGGCCATCACACGTCACTGTGTAACATTTTACCACTAGAGGACGCTGTCTGTTGTGGATTCAACCACCAGAGAGGCAAAACAAAACAGAGTGACTAAAAAGGATGGTGTTGGATAAATGCAACCACTCTCAAATTCATAGACAGAGATTTAGGTTCTGATGGGGTAGACAGCTGAACTAAGCTCATGAGGCATATTATTGGCTACCAATCCCAGATTGTGGTATTAGGGTTAGGGATAGGGATAGGGATAGGGATAGGGTTAGGGTTAGGGTTAGGGTTAGGGTTAGGGTTAGGGTTAGGGTTACAGTAAGTGTTGCAGTTGGGGTTAGATCTGGCTAACAGGGCGCATACAGCTACAGCAAAAGCCCACTTGAAAAGTCGGAGGAGATAGCATAGCAGAAGTAGTATGAAAAAATGAATGAATTGTTCCTGATTGCTAGTGACATACAATACTGTCAATCCCACCCAGAGCAAAAGGAGTCTCTGTGCTAAAACCAAAACACAATAAACCAAGAACGAGTAACGACTTAATATATATCACACACACCTTACGACACCATATCATAAACTGAGAAAGAATGAAATACTTTTCTGGTTTAGAATAACATAAAACCACAAACTATCTGAGTCTGAGTTCACACTCTGGATGACTAACAGGTCTGACACCACAGCCCAGCCAGGACCCATGTCTAGACGGAACCTGAGAACAGTTTGGGGGAGTGGAGGGTTTGGAGGGGTGCTGGGGGACCCTGGATGTGAACAGAGACGTTTTTTAAGGAAAGAAAAGCAGCAGACTCTAACAGCTCTGATGATGCAATACAGGTAAGACACACCAGCTAAACACTCTGGACCCAGCCAGAGAGACACAACAGAGCCACTCTGCACCCAGCCAGAGAACCACCACAGAGCCACTCTGCACCCTGCCAGAGAGACACCACAGAGCCACTCTGCACCCAGCCAGAGAACCACCACAGAGCCACTCTGCACCCTGCCAGAGAGACACCACAGAGCCACTCTGCACCCAGCCAGAGAGACACCACAGAGCCACTCTGCACCCAGCCAGAGAGACACCACAGAGCCACTCTGCACCCAGCCAAAGAGACACCACAGAGCCACTCTGCACCCAGCCAGAGAGACACCACAGAGCCACTCTGCACCCAGCCAGAGAACCACCACAGAGCCACTCTGCACCCAGCCAGAGAACCACCACAGAGCCACTCTGCACCCAGCCAGAGAACCACCACAGAGCCACTCTGCACCCAGCCAGAGAGACACCACAGAGCCACTCTGCACCCAGCCAGAGAGACACCACAGAGCCACTCTGCACCCAGCCAGAGAACCACCACAGAGCCACTCTGCACCCAGCCAGAGAGACACCACAGAGCCACTCTGCACCCAGCCAGAGAGACACCACAGAGCCACTCGGCACCCAGCCAGAGAGACACCACAGAGCCACTCTGCACCCAGCCAGAGAACCACCACAGAGCTACTCTGGGTTTTGGTCTCTCTTAGGACCATCTGTGTATCTATACAGTCAGAGAGGTACATACAGCTACTACATTCAGTTGTCCCAAGGAAGGTGTTGCTTTCTCAGAAGGGGATGAGCAAATTTAAGGGAAGGCCCAGTGCAGAATGATTTCACTGGATTTCCACAGACCACAGCATAGAACGCATTTCAAGTTCTCCTTTTCATTTTAAATAGCCATTTTAGATGATTTATTCAATATGTAAATGCTGAGCTTAATAGTTTAATCACTGGCAGATTAATTTGTAAACCAAACAGATACCACGTTCCCTTGTCCAAGGACAGAGTAGCGCCTGCGCAATGAAAAGGCACCAAATCCACTTCACCCACGACCCTCTGGAACGCTCTCACACCTGTAGCTCGCCAATGTTGCCAAGGCCTAATGTTAAACAATGAAAAAGAATGAAAAACAATGTATTGGAAACAGTAATGAAAACACAGAGTTAGTCAAGCTCTGTGTACATGTAGCCTATTTCATTTAGGGTCTACTGATACAATGTTTAAAACTTGAACAATGGAATGTTCTTCAAGATAACCACGTTTAAGGACAACCGTCACTACATGTTTGTTATCTTGCATGAGTTGCGTCTGAAATTTGTTGAAGAATGTTGACTTCAAAATAAGAGTCCCCTTCTGGAACACGGACAGGAAATGGGTCTATTTCAGAGTGAAATGTGTAGTACATGGAGGAGCGGGGATCTGCTTCTCCACAGGATCAAATCATCTGAACAATAATCACTGCACCTTTCTGTGAAAACAGGCTACAATGAGCCTACATCTTAGACCTACAGAACCTCATCAACAGTTTGTGATTCCTCTTTTCGGGTCTCGTGGGATCAGGCTGGTGGAACGAAGCTGATTTTCAGAAGGATAAGACTTCAATGAAAGGTTAGCCTCCCCCAGCTACTGATCCTGCTCATCGTAACACAGTCATTCATGAAACCCAATATCTGTCTTCTCTTCAGGTTAGGTGACATTACATCACTGAGTTCTCGCTAGTAGTATATTTAAACACACTCCAGTATTGTACTGGACACACACACACGCACACATGCACGCAGGCACACACACACGCACACACACCCACGCACACATGCACACACACACACAGACACACAGACGTTCTGTACTTTACATTCCCCAGTTGTACCATCACAGCAGGACCAGCACTCAGCACCATTATCAACTCCACAGGCCTTCATATGATTATATTCACCTTCACATACTGAACTAATCTACCACCGTTATGATCTAGACTCTGTTATAGTTCCTCTGTGTTCACATACTGAACCAATCTACCACCGTTATGATCTAGACTCTGTTATAGTTCCTCTGTGTTCACATACTGAACCAATCTACCACCGTTATGATCTAGACTCTGTTATAGTTCCTCTGTGTTCACATACTGAACCAATCTACCACTGTTACGATCTAGACTCTGTTAAAGTTCCTCTGTGTTCACATACTGCACCAATCTACCACTGTTACGATCTAGACTCTGTTAAAGTTCCTCTGTGTTCACATACTGAACCAATCTACCACCGTTATGATCTAGACTCTGTTACAGTTCCTTTGTATTCACATACTGAACCAATCTACCACTGTGATGATCTAGACTCTGTTACAGTTCCTCTGTGTTCACATACTGAACCAATCTACCACCGTTATGATCTAGACTCTGTTACAGTTCCTTTGTATTCACATACTGAACCAATCTACCACTGTGATGATCTAGACTCTGTTACAGTTCCTCTGAATTCACATACTGAACCAATCTACCACTGTTACGATCTAGACTCTGTTAAAGTTCCTCTGAATTCGCATACTGAACCAATCTACCACTGTTACGATCTAGACTCTGTTATTGAAACCGTTCCTCTGTATTTCCTCAACTGCAGCTGAAATGAAATGGACATTTGACAGAGGACAGAGAGAAAGAGCAGGACAGCAGACCACCTGGGTTTCCTTCCAGAAATCTGTCTCCTGCTTCAGAGCACATTATAGTAGAGTAGCCCTCAGCAACATTCTCCTGGTTATTATGTACCTGATGATGACTCTGGCATGGAGACTGGAAGGTATAGGGGGAGACTGGGGGATATAGGGGGAGACTGGGGGGTATAGGGGGAGACTGGGGGGTATAGGGGGAGACTGGAAGGTATAGGGGGAGACTGGGAGGTATAGGGGGAGACTGGGATGTATAGGGGGAGACTGGGAGGTATAGGGGGAGACTGGGGGGTATAGGGGGAGACTGGGGGGTATAGGGGAGACTGGAAGGTATAGGGGGAGACTGGGAGGTATAGGGGGAGACTGGGACGTATAGGGGGAGACTGGGGGGTATAGGGGGAGACTGGGAGGTATAGGGGGAGACTGGGGGTATAGGGGGAGACTGGGGGGTATAGGGGGAGACTGGGAGGTATGGGGGAGACTGGGGGGGTATAGGGGGAGACTGGGAGGTATAGGGGGAGACTGGAAGGTATAGGGGGAGACTGGGGGGTATAGGGGGAGACTGGGGGGTATAGGGGAGACTGGGGGGTATAGGGGGAGACTGGGGGGTATAGGGGGAGACTGGGGGGTATAGGGGAGACTGGAAGGTATAGGGGGAGACTGGGAGGTATAGGGGGAGACTGGGACGTATAGGGGGAGACTGGGGGGTATAGGGGGAGACTGGGACGTATAGGGGGAGACTGGGGGGTATAGGGGGAGACTGGGAGGTATAGGGGGAGACTGGGGGTATAGGGGGAGACTGGGGGGTATAGGGGGAGACTGGGAGGTATGGGGGAGACTGGGGGGGTATAGGGGGAGACTGGGAGGTATAGGGGGAGACTGGAAGGTATAGGGGGAGACTGGGGGGTATAGGGGGAGACTGGGGGGTATAGGGGAGACTGGGGGGTATAGGGGGAGACTGGGGGGTATAGGGGGAGACTGGGGAGGTATAGGGGGAGACTGGGAGGTATAGGGGGAGACTGGGGGGTATAGGGGGAGACTGGGGGGAGACTGGGGGGAGACTGGGGGGTATAGGGGGAGACTGGGGGGTATAGGGGAGACTGGGGGGTATAGGGGGAGACTGGGGGGTATAGGGGGAGACTGGGGAGGTATAGGGGGAGACTGGGAGGTATAGGGGGAGACTGGGGGGTATAGGGGGAGACTGGGGGGAGACTGGGGGGAGACTGGGGGGTATAGGGGGAGACTGGGGGGTATAGGGGAGACTGGGGGGTATAGGGGGAGACTGGGGGGTATAGGGGGAGACTGGGGAGGTATAGGGGGAGACTGGGAGGTATAGGGGGAGACTGGGGGGTATAGGGGGAGACTGGGAGAGATATAGGGGGGGCAGGAATATAGGGGAGACTGCGGGGGTATAGGGGGAGACTGGGGGGTATAGGAGGAGACTGGGAGGTATAGGGGGGTGCGGGAATATAGGGGGAGACTGGGGGGTATAGGGGGAGACTGGGACGTATATGGAGAGACTGGGGGATATAGGGGGAGACTGGGGGGTATAGGGGGAGACTGGGGGGTATAGGGCGAGACTGGGACGTATAGGGGGAGACTGGGAGGTATAGGGGGAGACTGGGAGGTATAGGGAGAGACTGGGAGGTATAGGGGGAGACTGTGAGGTATAGTGGGAGACTGGGAGGTATAGGGAGAGACTGGGAGGTATAGGGGGAGACTGGGGGTATAGGGGGAGACTGGGACGTATAGGGGGAGACTGGGAGGTATAGGGGGAGACTGGGAGGTATAGGGAGAGACTGGGAGGTATAGGGGGAGACTGTGAGGTATAGTGGGAGACTGGGAGGTAATGGGGGAGACTGGGACGTATAGGGAGAGACTGGGGGGTATAGGGGGAGACTGGGGGTATAGGGGGAGACTGGGACGTATAGGGGGAGACTGGGAGGTATAGGGGGAGACTGGGAGGTATAGGGAGAGACTGGGAGGTATAGGGGGAGACTGTGAGGTATAGTGGGAGACTGGGAGGTATAGGGAGAGACTGGGAGGTATGGGGGGAGACTGGGGGCTATAGGGGGAGACTTACATTTTCTAGCTTTGATTCATCTTTCCCTTTGTCCTTTTGATAATGTCTGGCATGTTTTCTCCAGGTTTGGTTGTGCTTTAACTTAGGCTGATGGACAATCTATTTTTCAAGGAAATGTATAGTGATTTACAATTTCATAGGGGAAGATGTGGGCTTGACGGAAAGTAAATGGGTTGTTGTGAAAGGGTGTAAAATGAGAGGGCTTTTTCATAAAGCCTCTCAGAGTAGGAGTTCTGATCTAGGATCAGGTCTCCCCTTTCCATGTCATCTTGTTCATTATGATCAACATGTTTTAGTTGGTCCTAGATCAGCACTCCTATTCTGAGACTGATAATACAGGCCACCTGGTGTGTTACTCTTAGTCAGAGTCAGACTGTGTCTAACCGTGGTTGTGGCCGTGTTCCCAGCACAAACAGGTGGTGATTTCATCCCAGATGCCTCTAGGGCTGATGGGTAGTTTCCGCTCCGCAACATGAGGCCCATTGGATCCTATTACAGTGTGATTGACAGGTGAATGACACCAATGAGAGCTGACCCTCTCCCCCCAGGTCTGATGCTGAACCTAGTGAATGGAAACAGAGCCTGAGGAGAGAAAAGAGTAGAAAAGAGTGTCTTTGAACCTGAAAAGAATATTTTCGACCTCTCTTCTTTTCTCTCTCTTTCTCCCAGTCTCTCAGAGTGCCAGTCGCCCTCATGCCCTTTGCCTGCCTTTCTCCTGCTTTCTCCTTTCTTTTCTCTGGGCCGGTGTTTTGTTCTGTTCTGCCGGAGGCTTTGGGAGGCTGATGGGTTGGAGGCTGGTTGAGTCGTGGCAGTCGTCAGGCAGGCCAGAAAGAACTTAAGGCCTGTTAAATGAAGTCCTTTCAGTGGCGGAGGCAGGAATGTGTCAGTCAACTCATAGGCCCTGTTTTGTTTGGAGCTGTCAGAGAGGCTGGCAGGGGGCAAGGTGATGGGAGGTTGGAAAGTGAGTGAGAGAGAGAGAGAGATATGGTGGGTGTGTACGGGTGTGAGGGCAAGTCAACTGGGAGGTCTGAAACCAATGCCAGAGAGTTTCCCTGCCTGCCTGCCTGTTCTCTCTAGCTGGGACTGGAGGGTCACTGGCAGGGCGTTTGGAGGTTTCAGCACCACTATAAAACTGTACTGTCTGAAATCATGGTAGAAAGAAAGATGTGTTCAAAACAATGTTCTGAACTAAAAATCCACAGCAACCTGTAGAATGGGAAAGAGGGAACAAAGACCAGGTTTGACTTGTTCACCATCATTTCTAAAGCCACACTGTCGTCATTCCAGTAACGGACGATAGATCTTTGAGCACAGAAATGTGCCCTTTCCAACAGGATACTGGAGAACCTGATCCAACAACTAGGCCTCATTGCTGAACGAAGACATGAGCGCCTTTGAAATAGTATCTTGTTGTTGATCGATACGGCTCAGGCATGGACGGGAAAGACACAGTTTTATATAGTCACAGACAACTGGTTTCATGATGGATGGCCCCTGCGTTGCTTCCTCATATCCAGTCATGATCCTCTGCAGTCACCCAGAGGGTTGTTTGCTTTGTGGTGTTGTGCTATTGTGACCACATCCCAATCCATCCTGGCCTCTCTCACCATCAAGTGTTCCCTTTCACAACCTTTCACAACTGCCAATCACCTTCCAATCAACCAAAGGTGACCACTGCCCTGACCTGGGTTTCTCTTAATAGGAAGGGGGACAGACAGGGTGACAGCAAGCCTGCTAAACACAACCATGCTAAGTCAATGGGACAAGACAGGCTAATTTGTTAACTAGCTAGCCATGTAGAGATTGCATTTAGTTTTTCATTTAGATTGTGTTTTTGTATATTTAACTAGCTGGCTAGTTGGATGAATACCATTTACACCTCCTGGCTTAGAATTGTGAACTAAAATGTTTTTCAAATCTAGTTATCCTTATGTCTATGTTGCCACTGACTTGACTGTTTGTTGAGTGGATGCCCAGGGCACAGGAAACACCTCTTTATTGCTTATTTGTTAGCTGATAAATAAATTCCAGTACAGATGTGGAAGTCAACAGGCTCATCATGCTGCTCATCATGTTCATCATGCTGCTCATCATGTTCATCTCTCTCTCTCTCTGTTCATCATGCTGCTCATCATGTTCATCTCTCTGTTCATCTCTCTCTGCTCATCATGCTGCTCATCATACTTCTCATCATGTCAATCTCTCTCTCTCTCTGTTCATCATGCTGCTCATCATGCTGCTCATCATACTGTTCATCATGTTCATCTCTCTGTTCATCTCTCTCTCTGTTCATCATGCTGCTCATCGTGCTGCTCATCATACTGTTCATCATGTTCATCTCTCTGTTCATCTCTCTCTCTGTTCATCATGCTGCTGCTCATCATTCTGCTCATCATGTTAATCTCTCTGTTCATCTCTCTCTATGTTCATCATGCAGCTCATCATGTTCATCTCTCTGTTCATCATGCTGCTCATCATACTGCTCATCATGTTCATCTCTCTGTTCATCATGCTGCTCATCATACTGCTCATCATGTTCATCTCTCTGCTCATCATACTGCTCATCATATTGCTCATCATGCTGGTCATCATGCTGCTCATCATGCTGGTCATCATGCTGCTCATCATGCTGCTCATCATACTGCTCATCATACTGCTCATCATATTGCTCATCATGCTGGTCATCATGCTGCTCATCATGCTGCTCATCATGCTGGTCATCATACTGCTCATCATACTGCTAATCATGCTGCTCATCATGCTGCTAATCATACTGCTCATCATGCTGCTCATCATGCTGCTCATCATACTGCTCATCATGCTGCTCATCATACTGCTCATCATACTGCTCGTCATACTGCTCGTCATACTGCTCATCATACTGCTCATCATACTGCTCATCATGCTGCTAATCATACTGCTCATCATGCTGCTCATCATGCTGCTCATCATGCTGCTCATCATGCTGGTCACCATGCTGCTCATCATGCTGCTCATCATGCTGCTCATCATACTGCTCATCATACTGCTCATCATGCTGCTCATCATGCTGCTCATCATGCTGGTCATCATACTGCTCATCATACTGCTCATCATACTGCTCATCATGCTGCTCATCATGCTGCTCATCATGCTGCTCATCATACTGCTCATCATACTGCTCATCATATTGCTCATCATGCTGGTCATCATACTGCTCATCATATTGCTCATCATGCTGCTCACCATGCTGCTCATCATACCCCACTTTGTTGCCAACAACATTACTCGGCAATATTGCCTCAAAGATTGTCCAGTTTCTCATGGCTGTTAGTCTGTTTGACTTGTAGTCAACCAATCAAGTCATTACTTTTTAGCACTAGCACCATCTTGGCTGATCTTGAAAACTCAATGCTTTGTTCCAGAGCCACGCCGAGGCCAAACCCAACCCACGAATCATTGCTTTTCAAATAATTATTCATGGTTTTCTTAAAATGTTATTACATGAAGTGTCGGAGATAATTAACTTCAAAATATTGTTGGAATAAAGGGAATAATTAGACAGCTGTATTCCACTATGACTTCCTAATACATACTGTGTCATGTCTAGCCATCCCTCTACTATGACTTCCTAATACATACTGTGTCATGTCTAGCCATCCCTCTACTAGGACTTCCTAATACACACTGTGTCATGTCTAGCCATCCCTCCACTAGGACTTCCTAATACATACTGTGTCATGTCTAGCCATCCCTCTACTATGACTTCCTAATACATACTGTGTCATGTCTAGCCATCCCTCTACTATGACTTCCTAATACATACTGTGTCATGTCTAGCCATCCCTCTACTATGACTTTCTAATACATACTGTGTCATGTCTAGCCATCCCTCTACTATGACTTCCTAATACATACTGTGTCATGTCTAGCCATCCCTCCACTATGACTTCCTAATACATACTGTGTCATGTCTAGCCATCCCTCTACTATGACTTCCTAATACATACTGTGTCATGTCTAGCCATCCCTCCACTATGACTTCCTAATACATACTGTGTTATGTCTAGCCATCCCTCTACTATGACTTCCTAATACATACTGTGTCATGCCTAGCCATCCCTCTACTATGACTTCCTAATACACACTGTGTCATGCCTAGCCATCCCTCTACTATGACTTCCTAATACACACTGTGTCATGCCTAGCCATCCCTCTACTATGACTTCCTAATACACACTGTGTCATGTCTAGCCATCCCTCCACTATGACTTCCTAATACATACTGTGTTATGTCTAGCCATCCCTCTACTATGACTTCCTAATACATACTGTGTCATGCCTAGCCATCCCTCCACTAGGACTTCCTAATACATACTGTGTCATGTCTAGCCATCCCTCTACTATGACTTCCTAATACATACTGTGTCATGTCTAGCCATCCCTCTACTAGGACTTCCTAATACATACTGTGTCATGTCTAGCCATCCCTCCACTAGGACTTCCTAAAACATACTGTGTCATGTCTATCCATCCCTCTACTATGACTTCCTAATACATACTGTGTCATGTCTAGCCATCCCTCTACTATGACTTCCTAATACATACTGTGTCATGTCTAGCCATCCCTCTACTATGACTTCCTAATACATACTGTGTTATGTCTAGCCATCCCTCTACTATGACTTCCTAATACATACTGTGTTATGTCTAGCCATCCCTCTACTATGACTTCCTAAAACATACTGTGTTATGTCTAGCCATCCCTCTACTATGACTTCCTAATACATACTGTGTTATGTCTAGCCATCCCTCCACTATGACTTCCTAATACATACTGTGTCATGTCTAGCCATCCCTCTACTATGACTTCCTAATACATACTGTGTCATGTCTAGCCATCCCTCTACTATGACTTCCTAATGCATACTGTGTCATGTCTAGCCATCCCTCTACTATGACTTCCTAATACATACTGTGTCATGTCTAGCCATCCCTCTACTATGACTTCCTAATACACACTGTGTCATGTCTAGCCATCCCTCTACTATGACTTCCTAATACATGCTGTGTCATGTCTAGCCATCCCTCTACTATGACTTCCTAATACACACTGTGTCATGTCTAGCCATCCCTCTACTATGACTTCCTAATACATACTGTGTCATGTCTAGCCATCCCTCTACTATGACTTCCTAATACACACTGTGTCATGTCTAGCCATCCCTCCACTATGACTTCCTAATACATACTGTGTCATGTCTAGCCATCCCTCTACTATGACGTTCTAATACATACTGTGTCATGTCTAGCCATCCCTCTACTATGACTTCCTAATACATACTGTGTCATGTCTAGCCATCCCTCCACTAGGACTTCCTAAAACATACTGTGTCATGTCTAGCCATCCCTCTACTATGACTTCCTAATACATACTGTGTCATGTCTAGCCATCCCTCCTCTATGACTTCCTAATACATACTGTGTCATGTCTAGCCATCCCTCTACTATGACTTCCTAATACATACTGTGTCATGTCTAGCCATCCCTCTACTATGACTTCCTAATACATACTGTGTCATGTCTAGCCATCCCTCTACTATGACTTCCTAATACATACTGTGTTATGTCTAGCCATCCCTCTACTATGACTTCCTAATACATACTGTGTTATGTCTAGCCATCCCTCTACTATGACTTCCTAAAACATACTGTGTTATGTCTAGCCATCCCTCTACTATGACTTCCTAATACATACTGTGTTATGTCTAGCCATCCCTCCACTATGACTTCCTAATACATACTGTGTCATGTCTAGCCATCCCTCTACTATGACTTCCTAATACATACTGTGTCATGTCTAGCCATCCCTCTACTATGACTTCCTAATGCATACTGTGTCAAGTCTAGCCATCCCTCTACTATGACTTCCTAATACATACTGTGTCATGTCTAGCCATCCCTCTACTATGACTTCCTAATACACACTGTGTCATGTCTAGCCATCCCTCTACTATGACTTCCTAATACATACTGTGTCATGTCTAGCCATCCCTCTACTATGACTTCCTAATACACACTGTGTCATGTCTAGCCATCCCTCTACTATGACTTCCTAATACATACTGTGTCATGTCTAGCCATCCCTCTACTATGACTTCCTAATACACACTGTGTCATGTCTAGCCATCCCTCCACTATGACTTCCTAATACATACTGTGTCATGTCTAGCCATCCCTCTACTATGACTTCCTAATACATACTGTGTCATGTCTAGCCATCCCTCCTCTATGACTTCCTAATACATACTGTGTCATGTCTAGCCATCCCTCTACTATGACTTCCTAATACATACTGTGTCATGTCTAGCCATCCCTCTACTATGACTTCCTAATACATACTGTGTCATGTCTAGCCATCCCTCCACTAGGACTTCCTAAAACATACTGTGTCATGTCTAGCCATCCCTCTACTATGACTTCCTAATACATACTGTGTCATGTCTAGCCATCCCTCCTCTATGACTTCCTAATACATACTGTGTCATGTCTAGCCATCCCTCTACTATGACTTCCTAATACATACTGTGTCATGTCTAGCCATCCCTCTACTAGGACTTCCTAATACATACTGTGTCATGTCTAGCCATCCCTCCACTATGACTTCCTAATACACACTGTGTTATGTCTAGCCATCCCTCTACTATGACTTCCTAAAACATACTGTGTTATGTCTAGCCATCCCTCTACTATGACTTCCTAATACATACTGTGTTATGTCTAGCCATCCCTCCACTATGACTTCCTAATACATACTGTGTCATGTCTAGCCATCCCTCTACTATGACTTCCTAATGCATACTGTGTCATGTCTAGCCATCCCTCTACTATGACTTCCTAATACATACTGTGTCATGTCTAGCCATCCCTCTACTATGACTTCCTAATACACACTGTGTCATGTCTAGCCATCCCTCTACTATGACTTCCTAATACACACTGTGTCATGTCTAGCCATCCCTCTACTATGACTTCCTAATACATACTGTGTCATGTCTAGCCATCCCTCTACTATGACTTCCTAATACACACTGTGTCATGTCTAGCCATCCCTCCACTATGACTTCCTAATACATACTGTGTCATGTCTAGCCATCCCTCTACTATGACTTCCTAATACATACTGTGTCATGTCTAGCCATCCCTCTACTATGACTTCCTAATACATACTGTGTCATGTCTAGCCATCCCTCCACTAGGACTTCCTAAAACATACTGTGTCATGTCTAGCCATCCCTCTACTATGACTTCCTAATACATACTGTGTCATGTCTAGCCATCCCTCCTCTATGACTTCCTAATACATACTGTGTCATGTCTAGCCATCCCTCTACTATGACTTCCTAATACATACTGTGTCATGTCTAGCCATCCCTCTACTATGACTTCCTAATACATACTGTGTCATGTCTAGCCATCCCTCTACTATGACTTCCTAATACATACTGTGTCATGTCTAGCCATCCCTCCACTAGGACTTCCTAAAACATACTGTGTCATGTCTAGCCATCCCTCTACTATGACTTCCTAATACATACTGTGTCATGTCTAGCCATCCCTCCTCTATGACTTCCTAATACATACTGTGTCATGTCTAGCCATCCCTCTACTATGACTTCCTAATACATACTGTGTCATGTCTAGCCATCCCTCTACTAGGACTTCCTAATACATACTGTGTCATGTCTAGCCATCCCTCCTCTATGACTTCCTAATACATACTGTGTCATGTCTAGCCATCCCTCCTCTATGACTTCCTAATACATACTGTGTTATGTCTAGCCATCCCTCCACTATGACTTCCTAATACATACTGTGTCATGTCTAGCCATCCCTCCACTATGACTTCCTAATACATACTGTGTCATGTCTAGCCATCCCTCCACTAGGACTTCCTAATACATACTGTGTTATGTCTAGCCATCCCTCCACTATGACTTCCTAATACACACTGTGTCATGTCTAGCCATCCCTCCACTATGACTTCCTAATACATACTGTGTCATGTCTAGCCATCCCTCTACTATCTGGTTATCATACAGTTCAGACTTGTGTTACGTTTTGCTCAAATATAATCAAACGTTAGAGTTGGTAAAAGGCTGGTCGACATGAAGAAACAGGCAGGGATGTGACGTGGTTATTGTGTGGTAGAGAGGACAGTGGGGACAGACAGGGATGTGATGTAGTTATTGTGTGGTAGAGAGGACAGTGGGGACAGACAGGGATGTGACATGTGGTTATTGTGTGGTAGAGAGGACAGTGGGGACAGACAGGGATGTGATGTGGTTATTGTGTGGTAGAGAGGACAGTGGGGACAGACAGGGATGTGACGTGGTTATTGTGTGGTATAGAGGACAGTGGGGACAGACAGGGATGTGATGTAGTTATTGTGTGGTAGAGAGGACAGTGGGGACAGACAGGGATGTGACATGTGGTTATTGTGTGGTAGAGAGGACAGTGGGGACAGACAGGGATGTGATGTGGTTATTGTGTGGTAGAGAGGACAGTAGGGACAGACAGGGATGTGACATGTGGTTATTGTGTGGTAGAGAGGACCTCAGGGCAGGCTCAGTCCAACCCCCTCTGTCTGTCACTCTGTTACCATGCAGCTGTTGGCTGTCTGCCCTCATCACCAGGAGGAACACAAACCTCCCAACACTGTCTGTTGACCTTTCACTGTTGAGCAGAACAACTCTCTCCCCGTGTCTGTCCGTCTGTCTGTCTCTCTCTCTCTCTCTCTCTCTCTCTCTCTCTCTCTCTCTCTCTCTCTCTCTTTCTCTCTCTCACACCAACGCTTTCTTTCACTGAGACAGGAATACTGCGGGAAAGTCCCCTCGAAGTTCAACCACAAAGTGTTTTTTGTACTGTACTGTAGGTGTGTTCTACCCTGTACCTCTACCCTGTACCTCTACACCCTCTCCCCTACCCTGTACCTCTACACCCTCTCCTCTACCCTGTACCTCTACACCCTCTCCTCTACCCTGTACCTCTACACCCTGTACCTCTACACCCTCTCCTCTACCCTGTACCACTACACACTCTCCTCTACCCTGTACCTCTACACCCTCTCCTCTACCCTGTACCTCTACACCCTGTACCTCTACACCCTCTCCTCTACCCTGTACCTCTACACCCTCTCCCCTACCCTGTACCTCTACACCCTCTCCCCTACCCTGTACCTCTACACCCTCTCCTCTACCCTGTACCTCTACACCCTCTCCTCTACCCTGTACCTCTACACCCTGTACCTCTACACCCTCTCCTCTACCCTGTACCTCTACACCCTCTCCCCTAC
The DNA here is from genome assembly GCF_013265735.2 of Oncorhynchus mykiss. Classification (NCBI taxonomy): domain Eukaryota; kingdom Metazoa; phylum Chordata; class Actinopteri; order Salmoniformes; family Salmonidae; genus Oncorhynchus; species Oncorhynchus mykiss. Next base: position 7,340,235 of record NC_048566.1, on the reverse strand, counting down.
CCTGTACCTCTACACCCTCTCCCCTACCCTGTACCTCTACACCCTCTCCTCTACCCTGTACCTCTACACACTCTCCTCTACCCTGTACCTTTACACCCTCTCCTCTACCCTGTAACTCTACACCCTCTCCTCTACCCTGTCCTCTACCCTGTACATCTACACCCTCTCCCCTACCCTGTACCTCTACACCCTGTACCTCTACACCCTCTTCCCTACCCTGTACCTCTACACCCTCTCCCCTACCCTGTACCTCTACACCCTGTACCTCTACACCCTCTCCCCTACCCTGTACCTCTACACCCTGTACCTCTACACCCTCTCCCCTACCCTGTACCTCTACACCCTCTCCCCTACCCTGTACCTCTACACCCTGTACCTCTACACCCTGTACCTCTACCCCTGTACCCCTACACCCTCTCCCCTACCCTGTACCTCTACACCCTGTCCTCTACCCTGTACCTCTACACCCTCTCCCCTACCCTGTACCTCTACACCCTGTACCTCTACACCCTCTCCTCTACCCTGTACCTCTACACCCTCTCCCCTACCCTGTACCTCTACACCCTCTCCCCTACCCTGTACCTCTACACCCTCTACCCTACCCTGTACCTCTACACCCTCTCCTCTACCCTGTACCTCTACACCCTGTACCCCTACACCCTCTCCTCTACCCTGTACCTCTACACCCTGTACCTCTACACCCTCTCCCCTACCCTGTACCTCTACACCCTCTCCTCTACCCTGTACCTCTACACCCTGTACCTCTACACCCTCTCCTCTACCCTGTACCTCTACACCCTGTACCTCTACACCCTCTACCCTACCCTGTACCTCTACACCCTCTCCTCTACCCTGTACCTCTACACCCTGTACCTCTACACCCTCTCCTCTACCCTGTACCTCTACACCCTGTACCTCTACACCCTCTCCCCTACCCTGTACCTCTACACCCTGTACCTCTACACCCTGTACCTCTACCCCTGTACCCCTACACCCTCTCCCCTACCCTGTACCTCTACACCCTCTTCCCTACCCTGTACCTCTACACCCTCTCCCCTACCCTGTACCTCTACACCCTCTCCCCTACCCTGTACCTCTACACCCTCTCCTCTACCCTGTACCTCTACACCCTGTACCTCTACACCCTCTCCCCTACCCTGTACCTCTACACCCTGTACCTCTACACCCTCTCCTCTACCCTGTACCTCTACACCCTCTCCCCTACCCTGTACCTCTACACCCTCTCCTCTACCCTGTACCTCTACACCCTGTACCTCTACACCCTCTCCCCTACCCTTTACCTCTACACCCTCTCCTCTACCCTGTACCTCTACACCCTCTCCTCTACCCTGTACCTCTACACCCTCTCCTCTACCCTGTACCTCTACACCCTCTCCTCTTCCCTGTACCTCTACCCTGTACCTCTACACCCTCTCCTCTACCCTGTACCTCTACACCCTCTCCCCTACCCTGTACCTCTACACCCTCTCCTCTACCCTGTACCTCTACACCCTCTCCTCTACCCTGTACCTCTACACCCTCTCCTCTACCCTGTACCTCTACACCCTCTCCCCTACCCTGTCTAGCCCCAAGCTCAGTCCTGTCTGCATTGTACACCCTCTCCTCTACCCAACTCTTACTCAGTCCTGTCTGTCTGGTTCACCCTCTCTCCTACCCAGCTCTTACTCAGTCCTGTTTGTCTAGTACACCCTCTCTCCTACCCAGCTCTTACTCAGTCCTGTCTGTCTAGTACACCCTCTCTCCTACCCAGCTCTTTCTCAGTCCTGTCTGTCCAGTACACTCTCTCTCCTACCCAGCTCTTACTCAGTCCTGTCTGTCTAGTACACCCTCTCTCCTACCCAGCTCTTACTCAGTCCTGTCTGTCCAGTACACTCTCTCTCCTACCCAGCTCTTACTCAGTACTGTCTGTCTGGTTCACCCTCTCCTCTACCCAGCTCTTACTCAGTCCTGTCTGTCTGTCTGTCTAGTACACCCTCTCCTCTACCCAGCTCTTACTCAGTCCTGTCTGTCTGTCTGTCTGTCTGTCTGTCTGTCTGTCTGTCTAGTACACCCTCTCCTCTACCCAGCTCTTACTCAGTCCTGTCTGTCTGTCTGGTACACCCTCTCTCCTACCCAGCTGTTACTCAGTCCTGTCTGTCTGGTACACCCTCTCTCCTACCCAGCTCTTACTCAGTCCTGTCTGTCTGGTACACCCTCTCTCCTACCCAACTCTTACTCAGTACTGTCTGTCTGGTTCACCCTCTCTCCTACCCAGCTCTTACTCAGTCCTGTCTGTCTAGTACACCCTCTCTCCTACCCAGCTCTTACTCAGTACTGTCTGTCTGGTTCACCCTCTCTCCTACCCAGCTCTTACTCAGTCCTGTCTGTCTAGTACACCCTCTCTCCTACCCAGCTCTTACTCAGTCCTGTCTGTCTAGTACACCCTCTCTCCTACCCAGCTCTTACTCAGTCCTGTCTGTCTAGTACACCCTCTCCTCTACCCAGCTCTTACTCAGTCCTGTCTGTCTGTTTGGTTCACCCTCTCTCCTACCTAGCTCTTACTCAGTCCTGTCTGTCTGTCTGTCTGGTACACCCTCTCCTCTACCCAGCTCTTACGCAGTCCTGTCTGTCTCACTAGTACACCCTCTCTCCTACCCAGCTCTTACTCAGTCCTGTCTGTCTGTCTGGTTCACCCTCTCTCCTACCCAGCTCTTACTCAGTCCTGTCTGTCTGGTTCACCCTCTCCTCTACCCAGCTCTTACTCAGTCCTGTCTGTCTCTCTAGTACACCCTCTCCTCTACCCAGCTCTTACTCAGTCCTGTCTGTCTCTCTAGTACACCCTCTCCTCTACCCAGCTCTTATTCAGTCATGTCTGTCTCTCTAGTACACCCTCTCCTCTACCCAGCTCTTACTCAGTCCTGTCTGTCTCTCTACTACACCCTCTCCTCTACCCAGCTCTTACTCAGTCCTGTCTGTCTGTCTACTACACCCTCTCTCCTACCCAGCTCTTACTCAGTACTGTCTGTCTGGTACACCCTCTCTCCTACCCAGCTCTTACTCAGTCCTGTCTGTCTGTCTGTCTGTCTAGTTCACCCTCTCTCCTACCCAGCTCTTACTCAGTCCTGTCTGTCTGTCTGTCTGTCTAGTTCACCCTCTCTCCTACCCAGCTCTTACTCAATCCTGTCTGTCTGTTTGTCTGTCTGTCTAGTACACCCTCTCTCCTACCCAGCTCTTACTCAGTCCTGTCTGTCTCTCTACTACACCCTCTCCTCTACCCAGCTCTTACTCAGTCCTGTCTGTCTGTCTGTCTGTCTGTCTGTCTGTCTGGTACACCCTCTCTCCTACCCAGCTCTTACTCTGTCCTGTCTGTCTGGTACACCCTCTCTCCTACCCAGCTCATACTCAGTCCTGTCTGTCTGTCTGTCTGTCTGTCTGGTACACCCTCTCTCCTACCCAGCTCTTACTCTGTCCTGTCTGTCTGGTACACCCTCTCTCCTACCCAGCTCTTACTCAGTCCTGTCTGTCTGGTACACCCTCTCTCCTACCCAGCTCTTACTCAGTCCTGCCTGCCTGTCAGCCATCTGGCTTGGTCTCCTCAGGCTGGCTGGCTGGGCCAGTAATTACCCACAGCTGGACGTGAAAACAAAGGCATAGCAACACGCCCTGCAAGGCCTGGTGGCGGAGGGCTAATTGATAGAGACAGGCCACAGTGGTTCACCATTCACTTAGGTTGAGTCCCAAATTGCACCCTATTCCCTAGTGTAATACATTTGACCAGGGCTCATAGGGCTCTGGACAAAAGCAGTGCACTGTATGGGGAGTAGGGTGCCATTTGGGACTCAGCCTTACTGCTGTCCAGTCATTGCTTCCAGGACCGTGACATAACTTCCCCAATGGCAACATCAGTATAATCCCACCTTTTTTCTCTCTGTTTCACCTTTCTTCCAGACGTCAAAATGTTTCACCTTTCTTCCTGAGGTCAAAATGTTTCACCTTTCTTCCTGAGGTCAAAGTGTTTCACCTTTCTTTCTGAGGTTAAAGTGTTTCACCTTTCTTCCTGAGGTCAAAGTGTTTCACCTTTCTTCCTGAGGTCAAAATGTTTCAACTTTCTTCCTGAGGTCAAAATGTTTCACCTTTCTTCCTGAGGTCAAAGTGTTTCACCTTTCTTCCTGAGGTCAAAGTGTTTCACCTTTCTTCCTGAGGTCAAAGTGTTTCACCTTTCTTCCTGAGGTCAAAGTGTTTCACCTTTCTTCCTGAGGTCAAAGTGTTTCACCTTTCTTCCTGAGGTCAAAGTGTGGTGGAAGAGAACTGGCAGCAGCAGAGATGCCGGATGACTTTAACGTCATTATTTTGGAGTTCAAGACATTGAAAATGCGTCCGCACAGCGTATTCCTAAACTTCCACGGTCCACAAAAGGTCCTGGTAAGGAAGGCCTTGCGTTTGGCTGATATGAGGAAAAGAAATGGCGTATCATGTGACAGGATGTTCTGGAAAACAAGTGATAAGCCCTCACTACATTTGTGTGGTCGTCTCTCTTCATCTCTGATTCATTGTTGAGACGGTTAATGATGCAAACCGCTTTCAGGTGATAGTTCTGACATTCCATTACTACTGTTCTGTAGAACGATCCTTCCTCAGGGGGTAAACTGTTTCATACTAGGGAAGACGCGGCTGCCTGCTTGGTGTGAAAATCAGTGCTTTCATTGGCCCTGAACGCTGAACAACCCCACAACTGCTATACCCTCCCTCTGAACAACTGGAACCTGACAAAACCTTTACACTGATTTACATTGTCCATTCTCCAAAATGTCTTTTTCAATTTGGAACCTATCAAGACACGAAGTGGAAACCATTACTCAGTGTGTCCTCAACATGAATTGCTTGCAGCTGAGATTCCAGCAGCTCTGGGAAGGCCAGAAGAAGGGAGGAGGGGAGAGAGTGAGGTCACGTCCCTAATGACACCCTATCCCCTATATAGTGTACTACATTCGACCAGGGAATAGGGAGCCATTAGGGACACAGCCTGAGAAGAGAGGAGGGGAAACTGTAGGAGGAACAAGTGCAGTTGATTCCATTGCGACTGACTGAATTCCTCCTCGGTGGGGGGTGATGCCATGTTGAGGTTTAATGGTCCCAGGAAACAGGCTCTCAGCTCTCTCAACCAGACAGGAAATGAAGTGGCAGACAGACACAGACCGGCTTGTGTTTCCCTCCTCTCCCCTCTTCAGCCTTCAGCTGGACCTTGTTAGTCCGGAGACACCGGGCCTCCTGATTATGTTCCCATAGAGTGAACAGTAAACAACCCTGCAACATGTCTAACTTAAACTAACTTCTTGTGAAGGCTGCTGTGGGGTCTTGAGTTTCTCTCTCTCTCTCACACACACACACACACACACACACACACACACACACACACACACACACACACACACACACACACACACACACACACACACACACACACACACACACACACACACACACACGCACGCACGCACGCACGCACGCACGCACGCACGCACACACACACACACACACACACACACACACACACACACACACACACACACACACACACACACACACACACACACACACACACACACACACACACACACACACACACACACACACACACACACACACACACACACACGCACGCACGCACGCACGCACACACACACACGCACGCACGCACGCACGCACACACACACACACACACTCGCACACACACACACACACACACACACACACACACACACACACACACACACACACACACACACACACACACACACACACGCACGCACGCACGCACGCGCGCACACACACACACACACACACTCGCACACACACACACACATACCGACATGCGCACACACACACAAACACACACTGTTTGCCCCTCTCAGAGAGTAATGATAGATGGTCCCATGTTGGGAACGGTCCTGTGTAGTGAAACACAGATTAAAGAGTCACTTCATTTAGTTTAGTTAGCCTTAACTAATATTTAGTCAATCTTTCTGTGTTAGGAAAACATTCACTGCCTCTATAACCAAAGAGCTTCAGGACTCTTAACAGTTAAACATCATATATTTAGGTCCTTCTGGTTCTACCTTATATGGGCAATGTGGGACTGGTACATACATCGTTTGACTTTTAAATAACAGTATATATAGCTGTTGTTGTTTGAATCGCAGATTGTGCCTTTCTCCTGTCTGAGAGAAAGAAAGATACATCCCCCAGTTGGGTCTAGCCATGAATCCTTCACAACAAGAGGTAAAATACGAGTGCTCAGAGATTGCCCTGATAAAGGATACGCTATAGCTTTGTGTCAGGAATGTCCAGATTTATACAGGGTCTGAGCTTGCCCTCCATATCCCATGAATTATGAATCATGCTGGTTTGATACTGGCTTAACCAGTGGCAGCAGGAGAGAGATACTTCATAGGGGATAGATGTAGGTATGTATGGCTGTGGGAGTGAGGCAGCGAGAGAGATACTTCATAGGGGATAGATGTAGGTATGTATGGCTGTGGGAGTGAGGCAGCAGGAGAGAGATACTTCATAGGGGATAGATGTAGGTATTTATGGCTGCGGGAGTGAGGCAGCGAGAGAGATACTTCATAGGGGATAGATGTAGGTATGTATGGCTGTGGGAGTGAGGCAGCGAGAGAGATACTTCATAGGGGATAGATGTAGGTATGTATGGCTGTGGGATTGAGGCAGTGAGAGAGATACTTCATAGGGGATAGGTGTAGGTATGTATGGCTGCGGGAGTGAGGCAGCGAGAGAGGGAGACAGGATGAGGGAGATAGAGAGTGTGTTCTGCCCAAGGTGATAAGACTGCATTTGGAGCAACAAGCTCTCACAGTCTCACTGCAAAATTAGACGTTTATCCATGTTTCTCCAAACTTCAAATTTCTAAGTTGCTCTAAAAGTCAAATTTAGAAGGTTAGGGGTTCAGGTTTGGGATAGGGTTAAAAAAAAAAGTTTAGCCACTCATTTCCGAATGGTTAAGGTACGGGTTAAAGTTTGGGATAGGTTTAAAATCATATTTTTTATGAATGACTAAAAAGTAATGGGATGAGGGGTGGTGGATGTATCCATCCACCACCCCTCTCCACAACGCCCTAGCAAAACACAAGCCTACTTGATGGTAATAGTGCTCAATGTTGCCCCTAGTGGCCAGTTCGGAAGGCATTTCAAGTGGTCCTCAATATCACGTGGATAGATGTCCAATTTCGAAGTTACTCTTGAGCGATCTGCCTGGTTCGTTGCATGTTTCCTTGGTGTTATTGTGCACCTTGGTCAGTTTACCTTTGATGGTCAGCCAAATGGCTTACTGCAGGGGTGTCAAACTCACTCCTAGTGAATTTGGTTTCCCCTTTCAATTAAGACCTAGACAACCATGTGAGGGGAGTTCCTAACTACTCAGTGACCTTAATTAATCAATCAAGTACAAGGGAGGAGCGAACCCCCCCCCCCCCCCCCCCCCCCCCCCCACTGACACCTGGTCCTCTGTGGAGTGAGTTTGAGATGTGGCTTACCATATCACTTCGAAAAATAGAAAAATATGCACATACAATTTATCAGGTGCAGGACAAAATAACTTCTCAAAGATAAAAGGAATGTCTTCAACTCTGGTATGTTCCTACGGTGATTTAAACAGATGCACAATAAAGACTAACTCAAACTCAGATCAGGACGTCTGATTAAATCACCATGGGAGCGCACCAGAGTATTTTCTGACTGTATCACTCCTCATCGAAGCGAGCATAGAAGTTATTTAGCTCGTCTGGTAGGCTCGTGTCACAGGGCAGCTCTCGGCTGTGCTTCCCTTTGTAGTCTGTAATAGTTTGCAAGCCCTGCCACATCCGACGAGCATTGGAGCTGGTGTAGTATGATTTGATCTTAGCCCTGTATTGAAGTTTTGCCTGTTTGATGGTTTGTTGGAGGGCATAGCGGGAAATCTTCTAAGGTTCTGGGTTAGAGTCCCGCTCCTTGAAAGCGGCAGCTTTAGCCTTTAGCTCAGTGCGAATGTTGCCTGTAATCCATGGCTTCTGGTTGGGGTATGTACGTACAGTCACTGTGGGGACGACGTCCTCGATGCACTTATTGATTGATAAAGCCAGTGACTGATGTGGTGTACTCCTCAATGTCATTGGAAGAATCCCGGAACATGTTCCAGTCTGTGAAAGCAAAACAGTCCTGTAGTTTAGCATCTGCTTCATCTGACCACTTTTTTATAGACCGAGTCACTGGTCCTCCCTGCTTTCATTTTTGCTTGTAAGCAGGAATCAGGAGGATAGAGTTGTGGTCGGATTTACCAAATGGAGGGCAACATTGAGCACTATGGTACCATTACAGCTACGAAAATAACAGATGGGTACATAGTGAGGTCTGCATCTTATCTGCAGCTTATTTGGGGTGGCTGGTAGCCTAGTGATTAGGGCGTTAGGCCAGTAACCGAAAGGTTGCAAGATTGAATCCCTGAGATGACAAGGTGAAAATCTGTTGTTCTGCCCCTGAACAAGGCAGTTAACCCAATGTTCCTAGGCCGTCATTGTGAATAAGAATTTGTTCTTAACTGACTTGCCCAGGTAAATAAAACATTTAAAAAATGAAGTAGATTATCATAAAATACTCCACCTCAGGCGAGCAAAACTTTGAGACTTCCTTAGATATCGTGCACCAACTGTTGTTTCCATAAAAGCATAGGCCCCCACCCCTATCTTACAGGAGTCTGCTGTTCTGTCTTACCAATAGAGTGTATAACCCACCAGCGCTGTGTTCTTAATGTCGTCATTCATCCACAACTCGGTGAAGCAAAACATATTACAGTTTTTAATGTCCCGTTGGTAGGATATACGTGCTTTCAGTTCGTTCCATTTATTTTCTAGCGATGGAACGTTAGCTAGCAGAACTGAGGGCAAAGGCAGACTAGCCACTCGTCGCCTGGTCCTTACAAAGCACCCTGAACTTTTGCCTCAGAATCAACGTTTCCTTCTCCAGTGAATCACGGGGATTGGGGCCTGGTCGGGTGTCAACAGTTTATCCCTCGCTTTCGACTGATTGAAGACAAACTATTTGTCCAGTTTGAGGTGAGAAATCCCAGTTCTGATGTCCAGAAGCTCTTTTCGGTCATAAGAGACGGTAGCAGCAACATTATGTACAAAATAAGTTTCGAGCAATGCTAAAAACAAACCAAATAGTTGGTGAGGGCCGATAAGACGGCAGGCCTACCCTCCGGTGCCATCAGAAACTGGGACAGGTGGAGTCCGGTCCGTATATCGATACCCTTTTCAGCGATCAGTGAGGATTTATCAACAACCGGGTGTTTTTCTCCTCCTCCCTCATCTCTAAATGATCTCTCTGACAGAAATCAACGCTCCAATGTGCCAGCGCCACAAAAACAAGCAGCCAATTATGGAACGTGTGTGTCTCCTTCTAACGAAGAATGTGTGTGTGTCCTTCTAACGAAGAATGTGTGTGTGTCCTTCTAACGAAGAATGTGTGTGTGTCCTTCTAACGAAGAACGTGTGTGTGTCCTTCTAACGAAGAATGTGTGTGTGTCCTTCTAACGAAGAACGTGTGTGTGTCCTTCTAACGAAGAACGTGTGTGTGTCCTTCTAACGAAGAACGTGTGTGTGTCCTTCAAACGAAGAATGTGTGTGTGTCCTTCTAACGAAGAATGTGTGTGTGTCCTTCTAACGAAGAATGTGTGTGTGTCCTCCTAACAAAGAATGTGTGTGTGTCCTCCTAACAAAGAATGTGTGTGTGTTGTAACGAGGCCACTGGGACTGGAGAGGGAACGGATTACTATTACACCCAGAGAGCTGAACCTGAATATGGTCCACACACACACACACACACACACACACACACACACACACACACACACACACACACACACACACACACACACACACACACACACACACACACACACACACACACACACACACACCACACACCACACACCAAACACCACACACACACAACACACAGTGTGATGACAGCAGTGTGTCAGCTGCCAGAGGACAGGGGAAATCAAACACGACACAACATCTAGAGGAGCCAATAAGGCTGAACTCTGATCAAAGCTCTTCCTGTAAGGAAAGAGGTTCAGTTCCACTTCACTGACTTCTCTACAATCCAAACAGAACTCTAATACCCATGACATCAGTCACCAAGATCCTCACAACATTCATGGCTGTACACATACTAATTCTAACAGGCCATTAGGCTGCTTACAGACACTAACTTAAAACAACTTTTGATTTGGACAAACATATTGTAACATGTAACAATTAATGACACGGTAAACTCTACTTTGTAATTATATATTTTTTCTCCTAAAAACAGAATCATATACTCATATACTTCAATAACCAATTATTATACATGTTGTTTTGTAGATTTGTATTATTTTAATTTTATCTTTATTTAACTAGGCAAGTCAGTTAAGAACAAATTCTTATTTTCAATGACGGCCTACTGGGGAACAGTGGGTTAACTGCCTGTTCAGGGGCAGAACGACAGATTTGTACCTTGTCGGCCTACCAAGGAACAGTGGGTTAACTGCCTTGTTCAGGGGCAGAATGACAGATTTTTACCTTGTCAGGTCGGGAATTCGATCTTGCAACTTTTCGGTTACTAGTCCAACGCTCTGACCACTAGGCTACCTGCTCTAACCACTAGGCTACCTGCTCTGACAACTAGGCTACCTGCTCTAACCACTAGGCTACCTGCTCTAACCACTAGGCTACCTGCTCTGACAACTAGGCTACCTGCTCTAACCACTAGGCTACCTGCTCTAACCACTAGGCTACCTGCTCTGACAACTAGGCTTCCTGCTCTAACCACTGGGCTACCTGCTCTAACCACTAGACTACCTGCTCTAACCACTAGGCTAACTGCTCTAACCACTGGGCTACCTGATCTAACCACTAGGCTTCCTGCTCTGACCACTAGACTACCTGCTCTAACCACTAGGCTAACTGCTCTAACCACTGGGCTACCTGCTCTAACCACTAGACTACCTGCTCTGACCACTAGGTACCTGCTCTAACCACTAGGCTAACTGCTCTAACCACTGGGCTACCTGCTCTAACCACTAGACTACCTGCTCTGACCACTAGGTACCTGCCACCCCAGATATGTAGTGGTGTAATAATAATGTTATATGATGTACTGTTTTATCTTTTGTTTTATGTGTTTGGACCCCAGGAAGAGTAGCTGCTGCCTTGGCAACAGCTATTGGGGTTCCATAATAAACCCCAGGAAGAGTAGCTGCTGCCTTGACAACAGCTATTGGGGTTCCATAATAAACCCCAGGAAGAGTAGCTGCTGCCTTGACAACAGCTATTGGGGTTCCATAATAAACCCCAGGAAGAGTAGCTGCTGCCTTGACAACAGCTATTGGGGTTCCATAATAAACCCCAGGAAGAGTAGCTGCTGCCTTGACAACAGCTATTGGGGTTCCATAATAAACCCCAGGAAGAGTAGCTGCTGCCTTGACAACAGCTATTGGGGTTCCATAATAAACCCCAGGAAGAGTAGCTGCTGCCTTGACAACAGCTATTGGGGTTCCATAATAAACCCCAGGAAGAGTAGCTGCTGCCTTGGCAACAGCTATTGGGGTTCCATAATAAACCCCAGGAAGAGTAGCTGCTGCCTTGGCAACAGCTATTGGGGTTCCATAATAAACCCCAGGAAGAGTAGCTGCTGCCTTGACAACAGCTATTGGGGTTCCATAATAAACACCAGGAAGAGTAGCTGCTGCCTTGACAACAGCTATTGGGGTTCCATAATAAACCCCAGGAAGAGTAGCTGCTGCCTTGACAACAGCTATTGGGGTTCCATAATAAACCCCAGGAAGAGTAGCTGCTGCCTTGACAACAGCTATTGGGGTTCCATAATAAACCCCAGGAAGAGTAGCTGCTGCCTTGACAACAGCTATTGGGGTTCCATAATAAACCCCAGGAAGAGTAGCTGCTGCCTTGACAACAGCTATTGGGGTTCCATAATAAACCCCAGGAAGAGTAGCTGCTGCCTTGACAACAGCTATTGGGGTCCCTAATGAAATACAGTTCTATCCTTAGTCTTATGCGTCTCTTTCCCCACTAACTAGTCTTGTGAGACAATCTGATCTGCTTCAATATCATACTCCAGTTAAGTTTAATAGAATTATTAGTGACTGTCCAGTCAGAGGAATAGTTGACAGGTGATGGGTGCTTGGCAGGACAGAGACTTCCTGTTTGGCAGTTGCAGGAATTCTGGGATGTGCTGAGGCCAGAGCTGACTGTGTGCCCATGCAAACACACACACACACACACACACACACACACACACACACACACACACACACACACACACACACACACACACACACACACACACACACACACACACACACACACACACACACACACACACACACACACAGCCCTGCTCTCCAGTCTAAAGGAGTCCACTGTATACAGATCTGCTATTACTGCTGCTGTTTCATGTGGGGGTACCGAGGGCCAAGTCAATAAGATAGTAGAGGTACACCTCAGAGTTTTTGTTGGCCAGGAAGTTGCAGTTTGTGTGTGTTTAACACTGCCAGTCACGGAGTGTAAACCTAGTCTTGTTGACTGACCATGTTTGTAATGTCAACAGAGCTCCTCTCTGCCTCTCAGGTGTACAGGGACCTCTCAGTTTGGTGTGGGGAAATGACCTGCATGGCCTCTGCTACACTGCCCCACAGCACTGTGTGTGTGTGTGTGTGTGTGTGTGTGTGTGTGTGACTTACATACTGAGTGTGCTGCTGTGTGGAGACCTCAGGGCTCCAAAATATTTGAAAGAAAACAAATTTGAACCCAGGTGTAGTATACTGTAGTAGTCCTGAGAGTCTCGTGGGGAATCAGACCTGAGTCAGCACAGGAAACAGGGAGGATAGAATAACTGCCTCCCACATGGCACCCTATTCCCTACATAGTGCACTACTTTTGACCAGAGCTCTATGGGCCCTGGTTAAAAGCAGTCCACTATTTAGGGAAATTAGGTGCCATTTGGGACCAATGACTTTCCTTTTAGTGTGAACTATACAATTATGGTTTCTAATACATCCTCACAAATAACTCTAGTGTGAGTTTAAATCAGGTGTTCGTCCAGTGCCTCGGTCCCTAGGGGCGATACAATACCATCAATCTAATATATTAATCATTGTGGCTCTATCAAAGGCTGTAGAAGTCTTATATCATTGGAGATTCAAAAGCAGGGCTGCTATGAAGATTGCCAGGAGAATTTAGCAGTGAGAATATAGCAGTGAGAATATAGCAGTGAGAATATAGCAGTGAGTATATAGCAGTGAGAATATAGCAGTGAGAATGTAGCAGTGAGAATATAGCAGTGAGAATATAGCAGTGAGAATATAGCAGTGAGTATATAGCAGTGAGAATATAGCAGTGAGAATATAGCAGTGAGAATATAGCAGTGAGAGTATAGCAGTGAGAATATAGCAGTGAGAATATAGCAGTGAGAATATAGCAGTGAGAATATAGCAGTGAGAATATAGCAGTGAGTATATAGCAGTGAGAATATAGCAGTGAGAATATAGCAGTGAGAATATAGCAGTGAGAATATAGCAGTGAGTATATAGCAGTGAGAATATAGCAGTGAGAGTATAGCAGTGAGAATGTAGCAGTGAGAATATAGCAGTGAGAATATAGCAGTGAGAATATAGCAGTGAGTATATAGCAGTGAGAATATAGCAGTGAGAATATAGCAGTGAGAATATAGCAGTGAGAGTATAGCAGTGAGAATATAGCAGTGAGAATATAGCAGTGAGAATATAGCAGTGAGAGTATAGCAGTGAGAGTATAGCAGTGAGAATATAGCAGTGAGAATATAGCAGTGAGAATATAGCAGTGAGAATATAGCAGTGAGTATATAGCAGTGAGAATATAGCAGTGAGAATATAGCAGTGAGAATATAGCAGTGAGAATATAGCAGTGAGAATATAGCAGTGAGAATATAGCAGTGAGAGTATAGCAGTGAGTATATAGCAGTGAGAATATAGCAGTGAGAATATAGCAGTGAGAATATAGCAGTGAGAATATAGCAGTGAGAATATAGCAGTGAGAATATAGCAGTGAGAATATAGCAGTGAGAGTATAGCAGTGAGAGTATAGCAGTGAGAATATAGCAGTGAGAATATAGCAGTGAGAATATAGCAGTGAGAATATAGCAGTGAGAATATAGCAGTGAGAATATAGCAGTGAGAATATAGCAGTGAGAATATAGCAGTGAGAATATAGCAGTGAGAATATAGCAGTGAGAATATAGCAGTGAGAATATAGCAGTGAGAATATAGCAGTGAGAGTATAGCAGTGAGAATATAGCAGTGAGAATATAGCAGTGTTATAAATCAGTGTTCAGACAGTCGCTGATTGTTTGAGTACAAGTTGTTGTCATGGATATGAATTGTTGTAAATATCTTGTGTTTAATGGTTTAAAGAGGATTCTGAGGAGAACAGAGTTCTGTCGTGAGACGTGTACTGAATTTGAGTTTCTACCACAATAGTGAACATTCTGACAATCAGAAGAAAACATTTAACATGCAGGCACCCTATTCCTTATATAGTTCCCTATGGGCCCTGGTCAAACGTAGTGCACTATATAGAGGATAGGGTGCTGTTTTGTAAATTAAAAAAAGGCCGCCACAGACCACTACAGGCCGCTACAGGCCCCCACAGGCCCCCACAGGCCCCCACAGACCGCTACAGGACGCTACAGGCCACTACAGGCCACCACAGACCGCTACAGGACGCTACAGGCCACTACAGGCCCCACAGGCCCCCACAGGCCCCCACAGACCGCTACAGGCTGCTACAGGCCGCTACAGGCCGCTACAGGCCCCCACAGGCCCCCACAGGCCCCCACAGGCCCCCACAGGCCCCCACAGGCCCCCACAGACAGCCACAGGCCCCCACAGGCCCCCCACAGGCTGCCCCAACACCGTTGTTATTGTTTGTGTTGCCGTGCTGAGGCGCGTTGTGCATCAAGGTAAATTAAATCGCAGTACATATTGTGCTCTTCTATCGAGTGTGAAATGTCTGACGGGGAAAAACAGTGCTGGTTGTTTGCAGTAAGTTCTTTGTTGTTGTAATCTCCCAAACTGACAGTTTCACCATTACGGATTCCAGCACAGAAAAACAACATCAAACCTTTGAGTTCGAGCAGTAAAATAAACTTTCAGAAATACACAGAAAAACATGAAATAGTAATACCCATTCAAATGTATTTCAAATGGAATATTTTATTTGTTCTTGATGTTTGTTTTAATATATTTAATGAATCTACTTCATCAGGCAAAAATGTTAATCTACTTTCCTACACCCCCCCCCCCCTCATACTGCAACCTAATTGTCGCCCAAACTCTCAGTCAAACTCTCTCTTCCTCTCCATCTTGTTGTTACTTGGTTGATCCCATCTGTTGGAGTAGAGAGAGTAGAGTTTTGACAGGCAGAGGTCCTGCTCCCTGAGAGTTAGCGCTCAGCTCGAGGGGGCTTGTTACGATCAGGGGTGAACTAGCCGCCCGTCCATCACCCTGACAGGACTGACAGCCATTCAGCCAGACCTGAAGAGGCCCTGCCAGCAATCAAAGGCTTTTTCATTGAGGGAATCCAGCTCTAGTCTGTCATCAGGGAGGGGGTGTTACCAGCTGTCAGACCCAGAGAAGAGAAGAGGGGTCCCCTCTAGTACCGCCCCCTCCTCTCCTCCGTCTTCTCTCCATTCTACTCCCTCTGTCAACTTTCTAGACCGAGGCATTGGGCCAGAGCAGGAGCTCCACCCTCTCTCTTGCTCTGTCTCTGTGGCTCTCTCTCTCTCCTTCTCTCTTTCGTTCTCTCTCACTCTTTCTCTCTCTCACTCTTTCTCACTCTCTCACTCTCTTTCTCTCTCTCTCTACATTTCTCTCTCTCGTTCTCTCTTTCATTCTCTTCCTCTCTCTCTCTCTTTCGTTCTCTCTCTTTCTTTCGTTCTCTCTCACTCTTTCTCTCTCACTTTCTCTCTCTCTCTCCCTCTCTCTCTCGCTCTTTCGTTCTCTCTCACTCTTTCTCTCTCTTACTTTCGCTCACTTTCTCTCTTCCCCTCTCTTTCTCTCTTCGCCTCTCTCTCTCTCTTTATGTGAAAACATAAAGATCGTCTTTAGCATTTATATCATCGTTGGTCTATCTATTGCCTAGTGGTTCATTTTGAGGGTGTACACTGAAGCAACGTTAGAAAGAAATGTGATGCAACCTGAATACATCCCCTGTAATCAGTAGGGTACCACACATTGTCTGGGTTGAACATGTGATGACAGGAGAGGTTTGCGTGTCTAGATCCAGCTGCTGGTTGTGGCAGGAACAACTAGTGTCTGTGGGTGTGACTACCCTCGGTAGTCACACCCACACCTCTCACACAGCCCTCTTTTCATTTTGCTACCAGACTAATTATTGTCCATTTTGAAATAGTTATTTTAGTACTACAAAATAAGTGACCACTCTGTATTTCATTGCGGGCCCACCTCAAAATAAATGAAATGCCAGGGGAGATATTAGCCTGAGTGCCAGACTGTGCTGTCATGCCAAACATGTGAAAACTATTGGATGGTCCCGTGTGGCTCATTTGGTAGAGCATGGTGCTTGCAATGCCAGGGTTGAAGGTTTGATTCCCACAGAGGACCAGCACAGAAATGTATCCACTCACTATTGTACGTCTCTCTGGATTAGAGTGTCTGACAATGACTGAAATGTAAATGATTGTATTTGGTTGTATATGGTTGTACTTGTGGCGCGTTGACCAAAACACTAATCTGTCATGAATTTCACTACACCCGCAATCACATCAGCTAAATATGTTTATGGACCAATAACATCAGCTAAATATGTGTATGGACCAATAACATCAGCTAAATATGTTTATGGACCAATCACATCAGCTAAATATGTTTATGGACCAATAACATCAGCTAAATATGTGTATGGACCAATCACATCAGCTAAATATGTGTATGGACCAATCACATCAGCTAAATATGTGTATGGACCAATCACATCAGCTAAATATGTGTATGGACCAATAACATCAGCTAAATATGTGTATGGACCAATCACATCAGCTAAATATGTGTATGGACCAATCACATCAGCTAAATATGTGTATGGACCAATCACATCAGCTAAATATGTGTATGGACCAATCACATAAGCTAAATATGTGTATGGACCAATAACATCAGCTAAATATGTGTATGGACCAATCACATCAGTTAAATATGTGTATGGGCCAATCACATCAGCTAAATTTGTGCATGTGATCAATAACATCAGCTAAATATGTGTATGTGACCAATAACATTTGATTTGAACAGGAAAATGAGGAAGGATCAGACTCAGTGGAAGAAAGGAAAATGAATTCCCTCTTTAGAAATGCTCTTTAAAGCTACAATCCTTAGTTGAAACAATAACTGAAAGGCTGAGGGATGGGCCTGAAGAAATGTCACCACTCTCAAAGTCATAGACAGAGCCGTCTGTTTGTGCTATCATGCCAAATCCTTGGGCCTCAACATGTTGTCTGGACAAGGACAGCGACGTACTTGGCTAGAGAACAAACAGATCTGGGACCAGGGGATCTACCTGTGGGACTCTTTTCATTGGGTCATCAAACTAAACCATGTTTATCTTGGAATGACATATATCTCTCCATTTACTCTGGATGCATGAATACCCAATCTAAATACACTATCTACACATTATGAGGATACCAGAGAGCGCTGGAGCTAATAGCTACATAAACAAATACGTTGTAGATATTTTTTTGTAGGTGAACATGTGTGATAATTCATAAAGAATGAAGTTGTATTCGCTACCTGTAAATACAACATTGACTTTTAATCAAGTGTAACTGTGAAGTGTTGAACCTTGAAGTTCTCCGAAGGAGGGAGTTCAGCTCAGTCACAGATTGATGAGCCACTCGGGACCAGGGCTTAGATGGGATGTGAAGGAAAAAACAGGGTTCACCTCAAGATGTCACTGTAGATTGATGATCCACTCGGGACCAGGGCTTAGATGGGATGTGAAGGAAAAAACAGGGTTCACCTCAAGATGTCACTGTAGATTGAAGATCATTATTGATGTTTAAAGAAAACAGAATGTATTTTGAATGAGTTCAGATGTTGTTTTTCACCCTGCAACAGCGTGTGTTTATTCTGCTGACGTGACAGGTTCCAGTGGTACAGCTCTGCAGGAGACTGGGAGACCTACAGGAACACAGATATCACACATCAACGAGTGGATGGAAAAAACGATATTAATGTTGGCCTTTTCAAGCATCCAGTAAACAAATGAGTAATCAATAAATTGATTGATTGATTGATTGATGAGTAATCTCTAGTATCACCTTGCTTGTCTGTGGTTTTTGTGTGTGAAGTTTTGAACAGATGTGAAAAAAACCTGTAAAACTGTCAGAGTTCCCATTGCTGTTATTGTGAGACTGTCTGTGGGGTTTAGTGTTGTAATAATCTCGGTTAACCCAGAACTAAAATCTCGTAGTCTTTACGTAGTCTGTCCACGAAAAGATTAGTGTTGTTAAACAAAGGTTTGCCATGAGTTCTGCATGTGAACTTCTGTGCCAGGTCAAGGTTGGGCATGAGTTCTGCATGTGAACTTCTGTGCCAGGTCAAGGTTGGGCGTGAGTTCTGCATGTGAACTTCTGTGCCAGGTCAAGGCTGGGCATGAGTTCTGCATGTGAACTTCTGTGCCAGGTCAAGGCTGGGCATGAGTTCTGCATGTGAACTTCTGTGCCAGGTCAAGGTTGGGTGTGAGTTCTGCATGTGAACTTCTGTGCCAGGTCAAGGTTGGGCGTGAGTTCTGCATGTGAACTTCTGTGCCAGGTCAAGGCTGGGCGTGAGTTCTGCATGTGAACTTCTGTGCCAGGTCAAGGCTGGGTGTCCTTTTCTGCGCCTGCCTTTTCTAAGACCTGTAGCTTGTGTTCTGCTCCATAGAGTAGCAGTAGGCAACGGATAACACCAGTTAAAAGGGCGCAGTGACAAGGTGACGAGCATCAGTTCCTCCTGTCTATGTCATAAGGAACAGGATGACGTCACTTCTGAGCCGTGCTGCTTCTTATCAATGAATATTTAATGTGTCAAAACACTGAGGGGCCTTTGATTGGGACAGGAAACCAAACCAAGCAGACAAGGTAGCACAATAAACGTTGAAGAACAACATGTGTACAGTACATGTATCTCCACCGGGTCCCAAACACTTTGATTGATTTCTGCAGTTAAGAGCAGCATCTTGAAGTCTTTGTCTCTCTATTGCACACAAAAGCCTTTTGAATGCCGAGCCCTGGAGTGAAGGGAGGTGTGAAGAGAGAAAGAGGGAGATATAAAGAAGTTAAAACCTTTGACAGACGAGAGAATCAACACAAGTTCCTTCCACATCCACACAGAGAATATGTGGTACTGTACAGCTGTACGGGGAGTTGGAGCTATGGATCTGAGGGCTTCTGTTTTAACGTTCAATCAACCAGATCCCAACAGGACATCATCCCCACCACCAGGTTACATCAACCAGATCCCAACAGGACATCATCCCCACCACCACCAGGTTCAATCAACCAGATCCCAACAGGACATCATCCCCACCACCACCAGGTTCAATCAACCAGATCCCAACAGGACATCATCCCCACCACCACCAGGTTCAATCAACCAGATCCCAACAGGACATCATCCCCACCACCACCAGGTTCAATCAACCAGATCCCAACAGGACATCATCCCCACCACCAGGTTACATCAACCAGATCCCAACAGGACATCATCCCCACCACCACCAGGTTCAATCAACCAGATCCCAACAGGACATCATCCCCACCACCACCAGGTTCAATCAACCAGATCCCAACAGGACATCATCCCCACCACCACCAGGTTCAATCAACCAGATCCCAACAGGACATCATCCCCACCACCAGGTTCAATCAACCAGATCCCAACCAGGATCTGCCTTTTTATCTAGTCCTGTCTTCCTATCTAGTCCTGTATATTAGTCCTGTCTTCCTATATAGTCCTGTATATTAGTCCTGTCTTCCTATGTAGTCCTGTATATTAGTCCTGTCTTCCTCTCTAGTCCTGCCTTCCTATAAAGTCCTGTCTTCATATCTAGTCCTGTCTTCCTGTCTAGTCCTGTCTTCCTGTCTAGTCCTGTCTTCCTATCTAGTCCTGTCTTCCTTTCTAGTCCCGTCTTCATATCTAGTCCTGTCTTCCTGTCTAGTCCTGTCTTCATATCTAGTCCTGTCTTCCTCTCTAGTCCTGTCTTCCTATATAGTCCTGTATATTAGTCCTGTCTTCCTATCTAGTCCTGTATATTAGTCCTGTCTTCCTCTCTAGTCCTGTCTTCCTGTCTAGTCCTGTCTTCCTGTCTAGTCCTGTCTTCCTATCTAGTCCTGTCTTCCTTTCTAGTCCCGTCTTCATATCTAGTCCTGTCTTCCTGTCTAGTCCTGTCTTCCTCTCTAGTCCTGTCTTCCTATCTAGTCCTGTATATTAGTCCTGTCTTCCTCTCTAGTCCCGTCTTCATATCTAGTCCTGTCTTCATATCTAGTCCTGTCTTCCTCTCTAGTCCTGTCTTCCTATCTAGTCCTGTATATTAGTCCTGTCTTCCTCTCTAGTCCTGCCTTCCTATAAAGTCCTGTCTTCATATCTAGTCCTGTCTTCCTGTCTAGTCCTGTCTTCCTGTCTAGTCCTGTCTTCCTATCTAGTCCTGTCTTCCTTTCTAGTCCCGTCTTCATATCTAGTCCTGTCTTCCTGTCTAGTCCTGTCTTCATATCTAGTCCTGTCTTCCTGTCTAGTCCTGTCTTCATATCTAGTCCTGTCTTCCTCTCTAGTCCTGCCTTCCTATAAAGTCCTGTCTTCATATCTAGTCCTGTCTTCCTGTCTAGTCCTGTCTTCATATCTAGTCCTGTCTTCCTGTCTAGTCCTGTCTTCATATCTAGTCCTGCCTTCCTATCTAGTCCTGTCTTCCTGTCTTCGTATCTAGTCCTGTCTTCCTATCTAGTCCTGTCTTCCTATCTAGTCCTGTCTTCATATCTAGTCCTGTCTTCCTATCTAGTCCTGTCTTCCTATCTAGTCCTGTCTTCCTATCTAGTCCTGTATATTAGTCCTGTCTTCCTATCTAGTCCTGTCTAGTCCTGTCTTCCTATCTAGTCCTGTCTTCATATCTAGTCCTGTCTTCCTATCTAGTCCAGTCTTCCTTTCTAGTCCTGTCTTCCTATCTAGTCCTGTCTTGTCCTGTCTTCCTATCTAGTCCTGTCTTCCTATCGAGTCCTGTATATTAGTCCTGTCTTCCTATCTAGTCCTGTCTTCCTATCTAGTCCTGTCTTCATATCTAGTCCTGTCTTCCTATCTAGTCCTGTCTTCATATCTAGGCCTGTCTTCCTATCTAGTCCTGTCTTCATATCTAGTCCTGTCTTCCTATCTAGTCCTGTATATTAGTTCTGTCTTCCTATCTAGTCCAGTCTTCCTTTCTTGTCTTGCCTTCCTATTAAGTCCAGTCTTCCTATCTAGTCCTGTCTTCCCATCTAGTCCTGTCTTCTATTCCTGTGTTCCTATCTAGTCCTGTCTTCCCATCTAGTCCTGTCTTCTATTCCTGTGTTCCTATCTAGTCCTGTCTTCCTGTCTAGTCCTGTCTTCTAGTCCTGTCTTCCTGTCTAGTCCTGTCTTCTAGTCCTGTCTTCCTGTCTAGTCCTGTCCAACAATGGATAGCCTGGCTAATTCATGTCAATCTAATGAAGTCTGGGATGCGTAAAAGTAGTGAAAAATATAGGGAATATGGTGCCATTTATAGTGCAGGGCCCAAAGGGTCCAAAGGGCCCAAAGGGTATAGTGTCCTATATAGGGAAAAGGGTCAGCCGTTTGGGACGCAACCCTCCTCTCTCTACTGAACTCAGCCCTCATGTGTGCCTCCTGGTCTGTTTCATCTAAAGGCTAATGCATGAGGTTAATACCCAGTATAGCTCAAAGTGACAGAGGTATTTCAACTATTCCTTAGACTAGATACATGCCTGCTGGTCAGGGGCCAATCCCCATCACCTCTACAGTCAAAACTGATCTAGTGGTCCAAAACTCCAGGAACTTACCTATAGTTGGGTATATATATATATATATATATATATATATACACTACCATTCAAAAGTTTGGGGTCACTTAGAAATGTCCTTGTTTTTGAAAGAAAAGCAATTTTTTGTCCATTAAAATAACATAAAATTGATCAGAAATACAGTGTAGACATTGTTAATGTTGTAAATGTCTATTGTAGCTGGAAATGGCAGATTTTTTGGTGGAATATCTACATAGGCGTACAGAGTCCCATTATCATCAACCATCACTTCTGTGTTCCAATGGCACGTTGTGTTAGCTAACCCAAGTATCTAATTTTAAACGGCTAATTGATCATTAGAAAAACCTTTTGCAATTATGTTAGCACAGCTGAAAACTGTGTTCTGATTAAAGAAGCAATAAAACTGGCCTTCTTTAGACTAGTTGAGTATCTGGAGCATCAGCATGTGGGTTTGATTACTGGCTCAAAATGTCCAGAAACAAATAACTTTCTTCTGAAACTCGTCAGTCTATACTTGTTCTGAGAAATGAAGGCTATTCCATGTGAGAAATTGCCAAGGAACTCATACAACGCTGTGTACTACTCCCTTCACAGAACAGTGCAAACTGTCTCTAACCAGAATAGAAAGAGGAGTGGGAGGCCCCGGTGCACAACTGAGCAAGAGGACAAGTACATTAGAGTGTCCAGTTTGAGAAACAGACGCCTCACAAGTCCTCAACTGGCAGCTTCATTAAATAGTACCCGCAAAACACCAGTCTCAACGTCAACAGTGAAGAGGCGACTCCGGGATGCTGGCCTTCTAGGTAGAATGCCTCAGTCCAGTGTCTGTGTTCTTTTGCCCATCTTAATCTTCTTCTTATTGATCAGTCTGAGACATGTTTTTTTCTTTGCAACGCTGCCTAGAAGGCCAGCATCCCGAAGTCGCCTCTTCACTGTTGACATTTCAGTGGGGAATACGCATGCAATCTGGCAATCCTCCAACCAGGATTTCTTGAAAAACTATGCATTTTTAAAAATTACAACTATATCCAATGCCTTGTGGTCAGGGATCAACCTCCATCACCTCTAACCACTGGCTGGCTCAGATCTGTGGGTACTGACTGAACAGTTCACGCTGGCAATCTCAGATGTGTGGATGTTGACTGAACAGTTCAGACTAGCTGGCTCAGATCTGTGGATGTTGACTGAACAGTTCAGACTGGCTGGTTCAGGTCTGTTAATGTTGACTGGAGGTGGGTGGATGGGTAGATGGGTGGGTGTATAACAAGAACGTCCAACAACCCAAAGGTTGCGTGTATCTCATCATGGACAACTTTATCTAATTCACTTACTACTTTTTAGCCTACTTTGCAACAACTTTTAGCTAACCCTAACCCTAACCTTAACTCCTAATTCCTAGCCTGCGTAAACGTCCAACTTCAACTGTAGGTGGCTAATGCTAATGTTATCTAGGTGACTAACGTTAGCGTTAGTCACCTACAGTTAAAGTCGGAAGTTTACATACACCTTAGCCAAATACATTTAAACTCAGTTTTTCACAATTCTTGACAGTTAATCCTAGTAAAACGTCCCTGTTTTATGTCAGTTAGGATCACCACTTTATTTTAAGAATGTGAAATGTCAGAATAATAGTAGAGAGAAGGATTTATTTCAGCTTTTATTTCTTTCACATCACATTCCCAGTGGGTCATACACTCAATTAGTATTTGGTTGCATTGCCTTTAAATTGTTTAACTTGGGTCAAACATTTCGGGTAGCCTTCCACAAGCTTCCCATAATAAGTTGGATGAATTTTGGCCCATTCCTCCTGACAGAGCTGGTGTAACTGAGTCAGGTTTGTAGGCCTCCTTGCTCGCACACGCTTTTTCAGTTCTACACATTTTCTATAGGATTGAGGTTAGGGCTTTGTGATGGCCACTTCAATACCTTGACTTTGTTGTCCTTAAGCCATTTTGCCACAACTTTGGAAATATGCTTGGGGTAATTGTCCATTTGGAAGACCCATTTGCGACCAAGCTTTAACTTTAACTGATGTCTTGAGATGTTGCTTCAATATATCCACATAATTTTCCTCCCTCATTAAGCCATCTATTTTGTGAAGTGCACCAGTCCCTCCTGCAGCAAAGCACCCCCACAACATGATGCTGCCACCCCCGTGTTTCACGGTTGGGATGGTGTTCTTCGGCTTGCAGACCTCCCCCTTTTTCCTCCAAACATAACGATGGTCATTATGGCCAAACAGTTCTATTTTTGTTTCATCAGACCAGAGGACATTTCTCCAAAAAGTATGATCTTTGTCCCCATGTGCAGTTGTAAACCGTAGTCTGGCTTTTTTATGGTGGTTTTGGAGCAGTGGCTTCTTCCTTGCTGAGCGGCCTTTCAGGTTATGTGCAGTACAACATAAATGAGTAGTAATCATGAAGTGAATGAAGCTGTCCCCTGGGCTGGTACAGTATGTTGTAATGAGGGTATGCATACATGCATGTAAATAGGCTACTTACTGGGCATTGCATTTGCATGGGTTTACTGGCAGAGTGTAGTTTCCAAAATATTAATTTAGTTTCCTGTTCCTAGATGTCCTGCTGGGGTTCTATTTCCCCAGAAATTACACTCTCTGGTGTTACGATCATTATTATCATACAAATAGCTTGTATTACATATGACTGACTGATTCACACAGGTTAGCAGAGGGTTGTGAGCTTCTAGTTTCAGTTTCCCTTTCAGATTCTGCATACAAAGCTGTTTATAATACTCAATCAGCGTTTCGCAATGGAAGCTTGTTGTGGTCTTGTAACTAGGATTCTGTCATCATAAACAAACAGTTGGAGAGAGAAAGAAGGAATAAAGAAAGAGACAGTGAGTAAAAGAGAGAGAGAAAGGAGAGAGAGAGGAGGAGGAGAGGGAGGGAGAATGAATAAGGAGAGAGTAAGCAAGTGAAAGAGAGAGAAAGAGAGAGAGAGAGAGAAGAATAGAGAACGAGAGCATGACAGAATGATAAACACACGGAGAGAGAGAGAGAGATCAAAGACTACTATATAGTCAGGCCCCGTAACCACACTGAGGTTGGTCCCCTCGGCTCCCCCTTCCTCTCCTTCCTGTTCTCCTCTGTTCAGTGGATTTGAGAATAAACTCAATCCCTGTTAAATTATAGATTACAGCCCGGCTCTGGCTATAGTCACAGTGTGGCTGTGCTGATTGACTGCCTGCCTAGCTGTGTGTGTGTGTGTGTGTGTGTGTGTGTGTGTGTGTGTGTGTGTGTGTGTGTGTGTGTGTGTAGAACCAGTTCTGAACCTCACACAGCTGTTTCACCTCTCAACCTCATTAATTAAAAGCAACATCAAACGCTCTCGACAACCCTTCACAGAGCTGGAGCAGGGGATATAGTTAAAGAGACTATATGAATATGGAAACAGCTCTTCTCTCACATTCCGTACTATATGGTTTCTGTTGGTGCTGTTGCCGTTTGTAGTCTTACCTTGTGCAATATTATTTATGGTGCATGGCTCTCTGAGACTGTACACATCATCTGGTGTAGCCTATACAGTACCTGTGCTGTGATATGGAGTACACTGTGGTGTGATATGGAGTACACTGTGGTGTGATATGGAGTACACTGTGGTGTGATATGGAGTACACTGTGGTGTGATATGGAGAACACTGTGGTGAGATATGGAGTACACTGTGGTGTGATATGGAGAACTCTGTGGTGTGATATGGAGAACACTGTGGTGAGATATGGAGTACACTGTGGTGTGATATGAAGAACACTGTGGTGTGATATGGAGAACACTGTGGTGTGATATGGAGTACACTGTGGTGTGATATGGAGAACACTGTGGTGTGATATGGAGAACACTGTGGTGTGATATGGAGTACCCTGTGGTGTGATATGGAGAACACTGTGGTGTGATATGGAGAACACTGTGGTGTGATATGGAGTACACTGTGGTGTGATATGGAGTACACTGTGGTGTGATATGGAGTACACTGTGGTGTGATATGGAGAACACTGTGGTGTGATATGGAGTACACTGTGGTGTGATATGGAGAACACTGTGGTGTGATATGGAGAACACTGTGGTGTGATATGGAGAACACTGTGGTGTGATATGGAAAACTTTGTTTATTTAGTCCTTTTCCATGTTACCATGCAACACTGTTCTGTACATACTGTGCCGTGTGGCTGTAGGAGTGGAAAATGTCTTCCTGTCCTTCGTATTTCCAGCTTTTAGAACATTGGATGACCATGTTTCTGGTCTTCAGCTTGTGTTAGAACTCTTCAGGTAGCTCTCATAGACAACCTAGAATACAAACACACACCAGTCAACAAAACAGATGATGTCTACTGCAGAATAAATATTTTCATCCATGAAACGAAGCTCCACCTTGAGGTGTCTCATCTGCAAAGAGGAAGACATGTTTTACTTATGAGATTGCATCCAATGGCCAATGATTATCAACACAAGCAACACATAATTATATCCTCTGACACTACAGAACAGGACACGACCGTGTCCCAAATGGCTGCCTATTCCCCACATAGTGCACTACCTTTGACCAGAGCCCTATTCTACAGTACATCCACTGACCAGCAGAGAGCACTGAGGCCCACCGCGGTCTTCCTCTAGCAGCTCACTCCTGACCAGCAGCAGGGAAGTTGGTCTCCTCACCACTCTCCTCTACCTGCTCCCTCTCTCCCTGGCTCTCCTCCTCCTTCTCCTCCTCCTCTCCCTCCTCCTGTTGCTCTTGTTCCAGGTCGTAAAGCATTACAGGAATGTAGGTGATGCCCAGAGGGGCAGTGGGCAGGACTATCAAGCAGGGGGAGGAGTCTCTCTCTTTCTCTTCCTGGTCTGTGTCTGGCTCCTCCTTGTCCGAGGACAGGATGGCCTGCACCATGTTCCATGACTGAACAGATATTGAACCTGTGCAGTCACTGTTTGCAGTCATTTCTTGGTCCACTACTTGTGTGGTTGATCCTCTTGTATCAGACCAACTATGGCCATCTGTTTCAGAGTCTCTCTTGTCAACAATGTTGTGCAGATCCTCAATAAACTCTGGATTTTCATTGTCTGATCGCAGTCGTCCATTAAAGATGACTGGGCCGTCGTACACATCAAGGGAGGCACAGCACAGAAAACAATAGCAGAACCACCACTTGGCGGATCCTTTGCGTGGTGCTCCTTCCATGGTCAAATGTGAAATAACAGAATTAGAAAGAGTAGAACGGCCCTCCCCATTCAAATGAATACGCCATTATCGGTGGACTGGCAGCCATTATCGGTGGACTGGCAGCCATTATCGGTGGACTGGCAGCCATTGTGAGTGTTATCAGGAGCACAGCAAGAAGCAATAGCAGGTGTTCCACTCAATCTATGCTGTGATTTGTTGTGTCAACTCAACTGACATGTCAAAAAAATACATTCTATGAGCCACATCAGATACTTTGCATCATTTGAATGAACATTCTATATTACCATGGAAACCAGCATCAGCTGATAGAACATTCCAAATTACCATGGAAATGTCCTGTCAATGTTAACTCTGTGAATTGTCCGTTGTGTGTTCTTAGTTCTGGGCAGAGCCATAGTCCAATGTTCTTTCCTATTGACCTCCATTGTAAAAGAGGCAACTCTGTTGTTGATTTTTTGGTAAATACAGAAATGTAAAAAACATGCCGAAAAGCTGCTGTGTTGTTCAATGTGCATGTAGCCAGGTCAAAAATCTCAACCTACGGTTCGTAATGCTCCCTCTGTTGTCACGGCTTCAATAAGTAGTGTTTCCTAATCACACACAAAAAACAAATGTTGATATATTCATAGGAGGCATGACACACATTTGTGTACACTGAGTAAAAATCCTATTTTCAGTTTGCATTTGGTAGACTGGGACTGAAGGTTGGATAAACTGGGACACCATTATTAGTCTGAATTATGCCCCAATGATAATTCAACTACATTTTGATACATTGATCCTTGTGGTATTTTGTAATTGTATTATGTAAGTTGCCCATGTAAGTTGCCCATCCCTCCTTTCCCATGACCATTGCCCATCCCTCCTTTCTGTTTGAAGCTTGCTCCGCCCCCCTCTAATATGTCATACCAATGACGTGATTTTGATCATGTGGTTTCTCTGTAAGGGCTTAGTAACAACAGTTTTGATTTTCTCTTTTCAGACCAAGAACTAAACGAGTCAGGATTAAACTGTCCCAGTTTATCTAACCTGTCTGGATTATCGAGTCAGGATTAAACTGTCCCAGTTTATCTAACCTGTCTGGATTATCGAGTCAGGATTAAACTGTCCCAGTTTATCTAACCTGTCTGGATTAACGAGTCAGGATTAAACTGTCCCAGTTTATCTAACCTGTCTGGATTAACGAGTCAGGATTAAGATGTCCCAGTTTATCTAACCTGTCTGGATTAACGAGTCAGGATTAAGATGTCCCAGTTTATCTAACCTGTCTGGATTAACAAATCAGGATTAAACTGTCCCAGTTTATCTAACCTGTCTGGATTAACGAGTCAGGATTAAGATGTCCCAGTTTATCTAACCTGTCTGGATTAACAAATCTGTCCCAGTTTATATGGTGTCCCACTCTTTCTGAATTCACCCTTCAGTAATTGTAAGATTATTGTGGATTTGGTCTATTTAATAATACTCTGGTATTCTGTAACTGTGTAGTATCATTGAGATCATTGTTTATGCCCTACTGCGTAAAATAACCCTAACCGTAACGCATAAAATAACCCTAACCCTAACGCATTAAATAACCCTAACCCTAACACATTAAATAACCCTAAAGCATTAAATAACCCTAACCCTAAAGCATTAAATAACCCTACTGCATTAAATAACCCTAACACATTAAATAACCCTAAAGCATTAAATAACCCTAAACCTACTGCATTAAATAACCCTAAACCTACTGCATGAAATAACCCTAACGCATTAAATAACCCTAAAGCATTAAATAACCCTAACCCCAAAGCATTAAATAACCCTAACCCCAAAGCATTAAATAACCCTAACCCCAATGCATTAAATAACCCTAACCCCAAAGCATTAAATAACCCTAACCCTACTGCATTAAATAACCCTAAAGCATTAAATAACACTAAAGCATTAAATAACCCTAAAGCATTAAATAACCCTAAAGCATTAAATAACCCTAACCCCAAAGCATTAAATAACCCTAAGCCCAAAGCATTAAATAACCCTAACCCTACTGCATTAAATAACCCTAAAGCATTAAATAACCCTAAAACATTAAATAACCCTAAAGCATTAAATAACCCTAAAGCAATAAATAACCCTAAAGCATTAAATAACCCTAAAGCATTAAATAACCCTAACCCTAAAGCATTAAATAACCCTAAAGCATTAAATAACCCTAACCCTAAAGCATTAAATAACCCTAAAGCATTAAATAACCCTAAAGCATTAAATAACCCTAACCCTAAAGCATTAAATAACCCTAAAGCATTAAATAACCCTAACGCATTAAATAACCCTAAAGCATTAAATAACCCTAACCCTAAAGCATAAAATAACCATAAAGCATTAAATAACCCTAAATCATTAAATAACCCTAACCCTAAAGCATTAAATAACCCTAACGCATGAAATAACCCTAACGCATTAAATAACCCTAAAGCATTAAATAACCCTAACCCTAAAGCATAAAATAACCATAAAGCATTAAATAACCCTAAATCATTAAATAACCCTAACCCTAAAGCATTAAATAACCCTAACGCATTAAATAACCCTAACCCTAAAGCATTAAATAACCCTAACCCTAAAGCATAAAATAATCATAAAGCCTTAAATAACCCTAAAGCATTAAATAACCCTAACCCTAAAGCATTAAATAACCCTAAAGCATTAAATAACCCTAAAGCCTTAAATAACCCTAAAGCATTAAATAACCCTAACCCTACTGCATTAAATAACCCTAAAGCATTAAATAACCCTAACCATACTGCATTAAATAACCCTAAAGCATTAAATAACCCTAAAGCATTAAATAACCCTAAAGCCTTAAATAACCCTAAAGCATTAAATAACCCTAACCCTACTGCATTAAATAACCCGAAAGCATTAAATAACCCTAAAGCATTAAATAACCCTAAAGCATTAAATAACCCTAAAGCATTAAATAACCCTAACCCCACTGCATTAAATAACCCTAAAGCATTAAATAACCCTAAAGCATAAAATAACCATAAAGCATAAAATAACCCTAAAGCATAAAATAACCCTAACGCATTAAATAACCCTACAGCATTAAATAACCCTAAAGCATTAAATAACCCTAAAGCACAAAATAACCCTAAAGCATTAAATAACCCTAAAGCACAAAATAACCCTAAAGCATAAAATAACCCTAAAGCATTAAATAACCCTAAAGCATTAAATAACCCTAAAGCATTAAATAACCCTAAAGCATTAAATAACCCTAAAGCATTAAATAACCCTAAAGCATAAAATAACCCTAAAGCATTAAATAACCCTAAAGCATTAAATAACCCTAAAGCATTAAATAACCCTAAAGCATTAAATAACCCTAAAGCATAAAATAACCCTAAAGCATTAAATAACCCTAAAGCATTAAATAACCCTAAAGCATTAAATAACCCTAACCCTAAAGCATTAAATAACCCTAACCCTAAAGCATTAAATAACCCTAACCCTACTGCATTAAATAACCCTAAAGCATTAAATAACCCTAAAGCATTAAATAACCCTAAAGCATTAAATAACCCTAACCCTAAAGCATTAAATAACCCTAAAGCATTAAATAACCCTAAAGCATAAAACAAAATAAAATACTTCACAATTTTCAACACAAACCGCACAAAGATAATATTTGTGCATGCCAGTGCTTTTTAATTATTTACAAAACCACCTGAGGAAGACAGACATAAATTCTATTGAACCTTTCCATTGCACAATTTCTCTCAATATTTCATTTAAGTTTTAGTGTAGAATGTAGAAACGGTGAGCAAAATGCTAATGGTGTATCCCCCATACAGTAAATATAGAGCCTGATATATATATATATATATTTATATTTATTTATTTATTTATCCTTTATTTAACTATAATATATGAAAATATTGGCCGTTTGAATTCTGATACGGAGTTGCTGTCTAAAATAGGAAACTGAGTCTGTACGTATAGTACCACTTTCAATAGTGCACCGCCACCAGTACACATCTCCCTACTCTCATCACCAGTACACATCTCCCTACTCTCATCACCAGTACACATCTCCCTGCTCTCATCACCAGTACACATCTCCCTCCTCTCATCACCAGTACACATCTCCCTCCTCTCATCACCAGTACACATCTCCCTACTCTCATCACCAGTACACATCTCCCTCCTCTCATCACCAGTACACATCTCCCTACTCTCATCACCAGTACACATCTCCCTCCTCTCATCACCAGTACACATCTCCCTCCTCTCATCACCAGTACACATCTCCCTACTCTCATCACCAGTACACATCTCCCTCCTCTCATCACCAGTACACATCTCCCTACTCTCATCACCAGTACACATCTCCCTACTCTCATCACCAGTACACATCTCCCTCCTCTCATCACCAGTACACATCTCCCTCCTCTCATCACCAGTACACATCTCCCTCCTCTCATCACCAGTACACATCTCCCTCCTCTCATCAACAGTACACATCTCCCTCCTCTCATCACCAGTACACATCTCCCTACTCTCATCACCAGTACACATCTCCCTACTCTCATCACCAGTACACATCTCCCTACTCTCATCACCAGTACACATCTCCCTCCTCTCATCACCAGTACACATCTCCCTCCTCTCATCAACAGTACACATCTCCCTCCTCTCATCACCAGTACACATCTCCCTCCTCTCATCACCAGTACACATCTCCCTCCTCTCATCACCAGTACACATCTCCCTACTCTCATCACCAGTACACATCTCCCTCCTCTCATCACCAGTACACATCTCCCTACTCTCATCACCAGTACACATCTCCCTCCTCTCATCACCAGTACACATCTCCCTCCTCTCATCACCAGTACACATCTCCCTACTCTCATCACCAGTACACATCTCCCTACTCTCATCACCAGTACACATCTCCCTGCTCTCATCACCAGTACACATCTCCCTACTCTCATCACCAGTACACATCTCCCTGCTCTCATCACCAGTACACATCTCCCTACTCTCATCACCAGTACACATCTCCCTACTCTCATCACCAGTACACATCTCCATACTCTCATCACCAGTACACATCTCCCTCCTCTCATCACCAGTACACATCTCCCTACTCTCATCACCAGTACACATCTCCCTACTCTCATCACCAGTACACATCTCCCTACTCTCATCACCAGTACACATCTCCCTACTTTCATCACCAGTACACATCTCCCTACTCTCATCACCAGTACACATCTCCCTACTCTCATCACCAGTACACATCGCCCTACTCTCATCACCAGTACACATCTCCCTACTCTCATCACCAGTACACATCTCCCTCCTCTCATCACCAGTACACATCTCCCTACTCTCATCACCAGTACACATCTCCCTACTCTCATCACCAGTACACATCTCCCTCCTCTCATCACCAGTACACATCTCCCTACTCTCATCACCAGTACACATCTCCCTACTCTCATCACCAGTACACATCTCCCTACTCTCATCACCAGTACACATCTCCCTACTCTCATCACCAGTACACATCTCCCTCCTCTCATCACCAGTACACATCTCCCTCCTCTCATCACCAGTACACATCTCCCTACTCTCATCACCAGTACACATCTCCCTCCTCTCATCACCAGTACACATCTCCCTCCTCTCATCACCAGTACACATCTCCCTACTCTCATCACCAGTACACATCTCCCTACTCTCATCAGTGAAGACAAAGTACTGTGGAGTAAAGACAGTTTACAGGAACATCAAAAAGAAATGATCAACACAATATTCAGTGTCAACAACAGAAACGCCTTGTCAAAACATATCAGCATGCTGTCCAATTGGGACTGTAGAAACCTCAGCATACCTCAACTCTACAGATACATTTGGATTGTAGAAACCTCAGCATACCTCAACTCTACAGATACATTTGGACTGTAGAAACCTCAGCATACTTCAACTCTACAGATACATTTGGATTGTAGAAACCTCAGCATACCTCAACTCTACAGATACATTTGGACTGTAGAAACCTCAGCATACTTCAACTCTACAGATACATTTGGATTGTAGAAACCTCAGCATACCTCAACTCTACAGATACATTTGGATTGTAGAAACCTCAGCATACCTCAACTCTACAGATACATTTGGATTGTAGAAACCTCAGCATACCTCAACTCTACAGATACATTTGGGCTGTAGAAACCTCAGCATACTTCAACTCTACAGATACATTTGGACTGTAGAAACCTCAGCATACCTCAACTCTACAGATACATTTGGACTGTAGAAACCTCAGCATACTTCAACTCTACAGATACATTTGGACTGTAGAAACCTCAGCATACTTCAACTCTACAGATACGTTTGACAAATAAATGCATACACATATAGTGTACACATCCAGTATTGATATCATGCATGTACACATTGAACAGAGCAAATGTTCAGCCACAGGCTGAGTACACTAACATGTACAATAAACGCATGCAACCAAAAGGTTGGTCATAGGCTACGTCACAAATGATACCCTGTTCCCTATATAGTGCACTAGTTTAGACCAGCTCAAAAGTCCCACACTATACTCTGTATAGGGTGCCATTTGTGACACAGACATAGACATGTCAGCTACTCAAGTAGCCGACATAAACATTCAGGAACAAGATCATGCTCCGGTCTACATTCATTAAGGAAAACGACAGGATAGATAGAGGGAGACATAGAGAGGGAGAAATAGAGAGGGCAGGGGTAGATACAGAGAGAGATACAGAGAGATACAGAGAGAGAGGAAGGGGGTAGATACAGAGAGAGAGGGTGGGGGGAGGTAGATAGAGAGAGATACAGAGAGAGAGGAAGGGGGTAGATACAGAGAGGGAAAGAGAGAGAGGACGGGGGGGTAGATACAGAGAGAGAGGAAGGGGATAGATACAGAGAGAGAGGAAGGGGGTAGATACAGAGAGAGAGGGTGGGGGGGGGGGGGTAGATACAGAGAGGGAAAGAGAGAGAGGACGGGGGGGTAGTTACAGAGAGAGAGGAAAGGGGTAGATACAGTGAGATACAGAGAGGGAAAGAGAGACGGAAAGAGAGCTAGAAAGAGAGAGATCACAGTGATTTCTTGTACATGAAGGCATAACACATTGGTTACTGGACATCTTTGGTTTCAAAGCCGGTCCATGGATGCACAAGCTTTAACAAACAGGAGGTTTATCACGTGGGCAGCATTACTACATTTCACAAGAGCAGTGCAACGAAGGTGTGAGCAGGAGTCTAACATGAATGGATGTTTCACACTCAATGTTCTTGTCATTACAATGTCATAAAGATCAACACGTAGTCCACTGACGTGTCCTACAAGGTGGAAACAAAGTGTAAAAAACAGACCTTTTTAATACCCCAACTAGATCAGGTTGAGGTACAGACACTACAGTACCACACAGTCTCCCCTCCTTCTCTCTCCCCTCCCTATCTCCTAATTCCCCCTCCCTCTCTCCTCCCTCCTTCTCTCTCCCCTCCCTATCTCCTAATTCCCCCTCCCTCTCTCCTCCCTCCTTCTCTCTCCCCTCCCTATCTCCTAATTCCCCCTCCCTCTCTCCTCCCTCCTCCTCTCTCCCCCTCCCTAGCTCCTAATTCCCCCTCCCTCCCTCTCTCTCCCCTCCCTATCTCCTAATTCCCCCTCCCTCTCTCCTCCCTCCTTCTCTCTCCCCTCCCTATCTCCTAATTCCCCCTCCCTCTCTCCTCCCTCCTCCTCTCTCCCCCTCCCTAGCTCCTAATTCCCCCTCCCTCTCTCCTCCCTCCTTCTCTCCCCTCCCTATCTCCTAATTCCTCCTCCCTCTCTCCTCCCTCCTTCTCTCTCCCCCTCCCATTTCTTCTAATTCCCCCTCCCCCTCTCCTCCCTCCTTCTCTCTCCCCTCCCTATCTCCTAATTCCCCCTCCCTCTCTTCTCCCTCCTTCTCTCTCCCCTCCCATTTCTCCTAATTCCCCCTCCCTCTCTTCTCCCTCCTTCTCTCTCCCCCTCCCATTTCTCCTAATTCCCCCTCCCTCTCTTCTCCCTCCTTCTCTCTCCCCTCCCATTTCTCCTAATTCCCCCTCCCTCTCTCCTCCCTCCTTCTCTCTCCCCCTCCCATTTCTCATAATTCCCCCTCCCTCTCTCCTCCCTCATTCACTCTCCCTTTCCCTCTCTCTTCAAACCTCAGCCCCCTGCCCCTGAGACAGCTGACCAGACCCTATACTTCCATCTGACCCCAGATGACCACTAGACTCTGTAGTGAGAACTGAAGTCTGATCAAGTACTGAATTTGACCCAAACTCTGGATGACCACTAGACTCTGTAGTAAGAACTGATGTCTGATCAAATACTGAATTTGACCCAAACTCTAGTTGCGAGTTCTGACTGGAGTCAGGATTTTGATTGGTCTCTGGGTTGGGTCCTGACTCAGAGCCAGGACTCTGATTGGTCTCTGCAGTTCTGTGTGTGTGCTGCTGATAGGACGAGCCCAGCTCCTTCCACTTCATGCGGTTGGCTGCTATCCCATCAACCATAGGCTTCAGCTTCCCGTTTAGCTTCATCAGAGCCTAGAGGGGAGACAGTGTGGGAGACTGACTTAGAAGGGGCTGTATCGCAGACAGACATCGGCTCATTTCATGCAGGATGACTGAGAAAAGGGAGGAAATAAAGACATTTCAGAAGACATCATACTGTGAAAACATACAGGTCTGGACTAAATGAAAGTACTGGACATAGATTTTATTGCGTTGGATTTCCCCTTGAACTTGGTGTGTCAGTAACAAACAGACTAGTTGGGTTTAGAACAGGTGAGTCCGTTACCTGGTAGAGGGGCTTACAGATCCCATCTATCCACTCCAGCTGCAGGGCGGGCAGCTCGTCTTTACGATTACGGTCAAAGATGGCCTGAGGAGAGAGGGGGGGGGGGGGGGCTGCTGTTACAGTATCATTCACTCCTAATCACTGAACTAACTTTAGTCATTTCATCCCAACAGTTGAATACCTAAAGAAATAACTCCCTACATCAAGGCTAACTACATCAAGGCTCATGTTTGGGAACCCAGAGGGCGTTAGAAAGATACTGAAGCTCAGCAGAAGGAAAGATAAAAGTTGACTTCCTAAATGCTGTGCAGACTAAAGGTGCATTAATGGAGTTTGGACTCAAGGGAATCAAGGTCGTAGTGGATGGAGAGTTAATATCAAAGTTGATGATCTGACACTGAAGAGAAGTGTAGTGAAGAGAAGTTTATTTTGAAGGGAGGGGTAGTTGGAAGCGAAGTGAAGTTGTACAATGAAGTGTAGTTTAACAGGAAGTGTAGTTTAACAGGAAGTGTAGTTTAACAGGAAGTGTAGTTTAACAGGAAGTGTAGTTTAACAAGAAGTGTAGTTTAACAGGAAGTGTAGTTTGAAGGGAAGTGTAGTTTAACAGGAAGTGTAGTTTAACAGGAAGTGTAGTTTAACAGGAAGTGTAGTTTAACAGGAAGTGTAGTTTAACAGGAAGTGTAGTTTGAAGGGAAGTGTAGTTTGAAAGGAGGTGTTACAGTAGTACTGTATTCTGCTTACCGCTGGAGTTAACTTGAGCTCAGACCTCTCCCTGTCACCTTGCTCGAAAAACTCACTGGTCACCAACTCCGCAACCTGCAGGGGGATTTCAAAGTTATGTCAATGATGTCAATGATGATCCTATGGACCCTAATCAAAACTAGTACATTATACATGGATTAGGGTGTCATTTGTGACACAGGAAGAAGTTTTGTAACATTTCACCTGTTTGGAGATCTCCCAGGGGCGGGTCACTGCACCCAAGTCACATGCTGTCATTAGCATAGACCTGGTGATGACAGAGGTCAGAGGTTGTTTAGAACCAAACCAAGTCTCCACATAAGGAGATTGTTGATCATGGTTCAATAGACAAGTAAGAAAGATGGAAGGACCTGAGAAGTTCTCTGTGAGCCTCGTCTGTCCAGCTGAACTCTCCAGAGAGAACACGGTCAAAGAACTGGCTCCTCCTCCTGTTTAGGAGCACAGACAGAGTCAAAGAACTGGCTCCTCCTCCTGTTTAGGAGCACAGACAGAGTCACAAAACGGATACAAGGAAAAGGAGGGAAGTTCAATAGCAAAGCAGACGGGAGGTGGCCTGAGTGCCGGTCTGTTTGTGTTATCAAGTTTCTCTTCTACAACTGTATTTGGAAGTTGTAAGTCTTACTGGAAGTGCAGGGTGAGGTCAGTGGAGAGGATGGCCTGTTTCAGTAGCTGCATCATACTACTGTACTCTTTGGAACACAGGTTGGCAAAGATATTATGACCCTGATGGAAGACATGAGCAAAATATATATTAAGATTTTATGACCCTGTTGAAAAATATATATTTTCAGGTAATACATGGAAGGGGGAATTTCAAGGTGGAGGAATAAATGGAAGCTCTTAACCTGTTAGAGCTCTAGGGGCGCTATTTCATTTTTGGATAAAAAACGTTCCCGTTTTAAGCGCGATATTTTGTCACGAAAAGATGCTCGACTATGCATATTCTTGACAGTTTTGGAAAGAAAACACTCTGAAGTTTCAGAATCTGCAAAGATTTTGTCTGTAAGTGCCCCAGAACTCATTCTACAGGCGAAACCAAGATGATGCATCACCCAGGAATTAGCAGAATTTCTGAAGCTCTGTTTTCCATTCTCTCCTTATATGGCTGTGATTGCGCAACGAATGAGCCTACACTTTCTGTCGTTCGCCCAAGGTCTTAGCAGCATTGTGACGTATTTGTAGGCATATCATTGGAAGATTGACCATAAGAGACTACATTTTCCAAGTGTCCGCCTGGTGTCCTGCGTCGAATTCGGTGCGCAATTGCCAGCTGCTTCTACTTTACCATTTGATTCAGGGGAGAAAGCATGTGTCCAAGAACGATGTATCAATGAAGAGATATGTGAAAAACACCTTGATGATTGATTCTAAACAACGTTTGCCATGTTTTCAGTCGATATTATGGAGTTAATTTGGAAAAAAGTTTGCGTTTTGAGGACTGAATTTATGGATTTTTTTTGGTAGCCAAATGTGATGTATAAAACGGAGCTATTTCTAATACACAAGGAATCTTTTTGGAAAAACTGAGCATCTGCTATCTAACTGAGAGTATCCTCATTGAAAACATCAGAAGTTCTTCAAAGGTAAATGATTTTATTTGAAGGCTTTTATGTTTTTGTTAATGTTGCGTGCTGGATGCTAACGCTAATGCTAACGCTAAATGCTAACGCGAAATGCTAACTCTAGCTAGCTACTTTTACACAAATTATTGTTTTCCTATGGTTGAGAAGCATATTTTGAAAATCTGAGATGACAGTGTTGTTTACAAAAGGCTAAGCTTGAGAGATGGCATATTTATTTCATTTCATTTGCGATTTTCATAAATAGTTAACGTTGTGTTATGCTAATGAGCTTGCTGATAGATTTACACAATCCTGGATACAGGGGTTTTTTCATAGCTAAACGTGACGCAGAAAACGGAGCGATTTGTCCTAAACAAATAATCTTTCAGGAAAAACTGAACATTTGCTATCTGAGAGTCTCCTCATTGAAAACATCTGAAGTTCTTCAAAGGTAAATGATTTTTTTGAATGCTTTTCTGTTTTTTTGTGTAAATGTTGCCAGCTGAATGCTAATGCTAAATGCTACGTTAGCCATCAATACTGTTACACAAATGCTTGTTTTGCAATGGTTGAGAAGCATATTTTGAAAATCTGAGATGACAGTGTTGTTAACAAAAGGCTAAGCTTGAGAGCTAGCATATTTATTTCATTTCATTTGCGATTTTCATGAATAGTTAACGTTGCGTTATGGTAATGAGCTTGAGTCTGTATTCACGAACCCGGATCCGGGATGGGGAGATCAGAAAGGTTAAGCCTTGGTTTCTCTAATGACTGCCTCACCTGGTTTACCAACTACTTCTCTGATAGAGTTCAGTGTGTCAAATCTGAGGGCCTGTTGTCTGGACCTCTGACAGTCTCTATGGGTGTGCCACAGGGTTCAATTCTCGGGCCGACTCTCTTTTCTGTATACATCAATGATGTTGCTCTTGCTGCTGGTGATTCTCTGACCTACCTCTATGCAGACGACACCATTCTGTATACTTCTGGCCCCTCCTTGGACACTGTGTTAACTAACCTCCAAACGAGCTTCAATGCCATACAACTCTCCTTCCGTGGCCTCCAACTGCTCTTAAACGCAAGTAAAACTCAATGCATGCTTTTCAATCGATCGCTGCCCACAGCTGCTCGCCCGTCCAGCATCACTACTCTGGACGACTATGACTTAGAATACGTGGACAACTACAAATACCTGGGTGTCTGGTTAGACTGTAAACTCTCCTTCCAGACTCACATTAAGCATCTCCAATCCAAAATTAAATCTAGAATCGGATTCCTATATCGCAACAAAGCATCCTTCACTCATGCTGCCAAACATACCGTCGTAAAACTGACCATCCTACCGATCCTCGACTTTGGCGATGTCATCTATAAAATAGCCTCCAACACTCTACTCAACAAATTGGATGTAGTCTATCACAGTGCCATCTGTTTTGTCACCAAAGCCCCATACACTACCCACCATTGCGACCTGTACGCTCTCGTTGGTTGGCCCTCGCTTCATACTCGTCGCCAAACCCACTGGCTACAGGTTATCTACAAGTCTCTGCTAGGTAAAGCCCCGCCTTATCTCAGCTCACTGGTCACCATAGCAGCACTCACTCATGGCACGCGCTCCAGCAGGTATATCTCACTGGTCACCTCCAAAGCCAATTCCTCCTTTGGCCGTCTTTCCTTCCAGTTCTCTGCTGCCCACGACTGGATCGAATTGCAAACATTTCTGAAGCTGGAGACTCACATCTCCCTCACTAGCTTTAAGCACCAGCTGTCAGAGCATTTTACAGATCACTGCACCTGTACTTAGCCTATCTGTAAACAGCCCATCTATCTACCTACCTCATCCCCATACTGGTATTTATTTATTTAGCTCCTTTGCACCCCAGTATCTCTACCTGCACATTCATCTTCTGCACATCTACCATTCCAGTGTTTAATTGTTATATTGTAATTACTTCACCACCACTATATATTTCCTTAATTTACCTCATTTGCACTCACTGTATATAGACTTTTGGTTTTCTTTTGTTCTACTGTATTATTGACTATGTTCTGTTTATTCCATGTGTAACTCTGTGTTGTTGTATGTGTCGAATTGCTTTGCTTTATCTTGTCCAGGTCGCAGTTGTAAATGAGAACTTGTTCTCAACTAGTCTACCTGGTTAAATAAAGGTGAAATA
Source organism: Oncorhynchus mykiss (assembly GCF_013265735.2). Classification (NCBI taxonomy): domain Eukaryota; kingdom Metazoa; phylum Chordata; class Actinopteri; order Salmoniformes; family Salmonidae; genus Oncorhynchus; species Oncorhynchus mykiss. Next base: position 7,299,541 of record NC_048566.1, on the reverse strand, counting down.
AATCACATTTTTAAAAAGTAAAAAAAGTAAAGGTGATGGTAGCCAAGGTCACCTCACTCTGTAGGATCATGACTGCATGGTTGAAGTGATGGTGCTCCAGAGTAGCTGATGTCCCGTAGAGCAGGGCCAGAGCAGAGCCAGTCCTGTAGGAAGCAGCAGAGGAGGGACATTCAACTGATTGATTGATTAACAGGGAAGATGGACGGACAGGCAGGTCGGACGGACGGACGTGCAGACTGACTGACTGATCAGACTAATATCATCCTCATTTTTCTTTGTTTTCCTTAATTTTCCTTATTTCTCTTCGGTGCTCAGCCGAGGTGACTCACTTGGCCTGGAAGGCGTTGTTGGTGCCACGGTGGTCTAAATCATGGCAGAGACAACCCACCATCAACGCCAGGGTCTCTGCATCCGACAGAACATCCTGGAAACCAGCCGTCTGTGGACACAGAGGTAACGGAAGTACCAAAACTATCTAAGACATTACTCTAAGACTAACCCTTGAGGAACCCTCTTTTCTAAATGTGTACATAGAGTATATTTTGTTGCGTTGACTCACTGTGATCATGAGGAACATGCACTGGCACACGTTGAAGGCATGCCTCCAGTTATGGTATGCCACCGTGCGATAGTTCTTCCTCACCGTCAACAGCCAGCGACACAGGACCTGAGAGGGAGAAGGAACCGTCATAAGGAATAATGTTTGCTTTGCTGTTGTTCTCATATCAGGTGTTACTGTAACATGTCACCAAGAGAGTTAATCAAAAACAAGATCAATAGGGTTGTAATATTCTGGTACTCCCAATAGGGTTGCAATATTCTGGTACTCCCAATAGGGTTGCAATATTCTGGTACTCCCAATAGGGTTGCAATATTCTGGTACTCCCAATAGGGTTGCAATATTCTGGTACTCCCAATAGGGTTGTAATATTCTGGTACTCCCAAAATTCCCAGGTTTTACAGAAACCCCAGTTGGAAGATTCCTGGAATCAGGACAGAATAACCAGGAAATCTGATTTTGGAAAAGTTGCTGGAGAGAAATACGAAAGCCTCTCCATTCTCCCTCATTGTTGACCTCACTCACGTCGTAGTCAATCTTAAACTTCTGGACGGCTCCGAGTTCCAGAAACATCCGGAGGGAGGCAGTGATCATGGCGTCGTTGTCCAATGAGAAATCGTTGAAGTGGAACTCTTCGATGCCCAGTTCACTGCTCAAAGGGATCTTAGCAGCCTGAGGGAGTAGAATGTGGGGGTGAATATTGAGCGTCCTAGTAGGTGAATAGGAAATAACAAACTCAAAGCCTCAGGTCCTCCGACCCCGACCCCCCCCCCCCCCCCCCCCCCCACCAGTCACTCCAGTCCCTCTTTTATGATAGGTCCTCTGACCCCCACCTCCACCCTCACCAGTCCCTCCAGTCCCTCTTTATGATAGGTCCTCTGACCCCCACCTCCACCCTCACCAGTCCCTCCAGTCTCTCTTTATGATAGGTCCTCTGACCCCCACATCCACCTCCACACCTCACCAGTCCCTCTTTATGATAGGTCCTCTGACCCCACATCCACCTCCACACCTCACCAGTCCCTCTTCATGATAGTCCTGGGGTGTACTCGTTAGTCTGACGTAACAAAACGTTTTGCAACGAAAATGGACGTTTCTATTGGACCAATTCAGGTAGATTCCTCCCTGTTTCATTCCATTTTCTTCTGTTTGGTTCCTAGTGAATACACCCCTGGGAAAGTAACCAGGTGACTTCTCCTGTTTTGATTGTTATCTTGTAGATTTAGTTTGTTTTTTCTATTTCTTCTACATGTAATTCTCAGACATACCTTGAGTCTGTCCACCTCTACCTTGGAGCATGTGGCGTGGTAGGACAGCATCTGAGGGAGGAGAAAACATCATCATGGACTCTCTCTCCCTCTTTATATCCCTCTCTCTCTCTCACTCTATCGCTCTCTTTCTCTCTTTCTCTCTCCCTCATTATATCTCTCTCTCTCGCTCTCGCTCTCTCTCTCTCTCTCTCTCTCTCTCTCTCTCTCTCTCTTTCTCTCTTTCTCTCTCTTCTCTCATGAACCTCTCTGGCCCCCTGCAGGTGATGATATGGGATCTGGCGCAAAGTAGTGCACTATATAGGGAATAGGGTGCCATTTGGGATGCATACATAGACGCAATATTGTCTTCTTCACACTACTCATGACTGCATTTTTACAGTATCATCCTCTACTGCCTGAGCCGATCCGAAACATTAATATTCAGCAGGGTTCTTCTCTCCCACCATAAATATTTCAGGTATTTTCACTGTTTCCAAAGAGGGGATGCTGTCAAAAAAAGATTGCCCACTGCAAAAAGTGTCAGGAGTAAAAATATACTAGTATATATATATAATATCAATAGATAGTATATTTAGTATAATATACTAGTATATATATATAATGTAATATATCAATATATAGTATATTTAGTATAATATACTAGTATATATATATAATGTAATATATCAATATATAGTATATTTAGTATAATATACTAGTATATATATATAATATCAATATATAGTATATTTAGTATAATATACTAGTATATAGCATATATAATATAATATATTAATATATGGTGTATATAATTTAATATACCAATATATAGTATATATAATGCAATATATTAGTATATAGTATAAATAATATAATATACTAATATATCGTGTATATAATATAATATACTAATATATAGTGTATATAATATAATATACTAGTATATAGTAAATATAATATACTAGTATATAGTATATATACATTACTAGTATATAGTATATATACATTACTAGTATATAGTATATATAATGTACTAGTATATCATGTATATATAATGTATATATAATATACTAGTATATAGTATATATAAATTACTAGTATATAGTATATATAATATATATAAATATATATAATATATATATAGTATATCGCCTCTCATCAAGTCTGATATGTTTTAACCACATTACCTCCGTTGTTTCATAAAGCATTCTGAGAACCAGTCAGTCAGTCAGTCGGACGGACGGACGGACGGACGAGCCCAAAGCCCAGCAACTAGACTGGCTAGCTAACATGTTCATTTTACATTCACATTTCAGTCATTTACCAGACACTCTTATCCAGAGCGACTTACAGTTAGTGCATTCATCTTAAGATAGCTAGGTGGGACAACCACATGTTTCAGTCATAGTAAGTACATGTTTTCTCAGTAAAACAGCAATCAGTAAAGTCAGAACTAGTAGGGGGGGAAAAGTCAAGTGCGAGTGTTAGTGCACGGAAGGCATATTTAAAAAAACAACAACAACTAAACGCCTAGTGAGTGAAGGGAGAAGAGTACATGGCTCAGTCCCAAATTGCACCCTAAGCCCTTTATAGTGCACTACCTTTGACCATTTGGGACGCAACCTATCAATGCTCACATCCAGGGCCACAGACTGCTTGGCCCAGGTCTTCTTCACTTGATTGTACATCATGGTGTTGTTGATCCCCAGCCCACAGAATATCACAAAGGCCTGTATGGAGACAGAGTAGAAAAACGTTTCTACCAATTAAACAGCTTTCAAATGAAGCAATAAGGCATGAGGGGGTGTGGTATATGGCTGATATACCACGGCTAAGGGCTGTTCTTAAGCACAGCGCATCGCGGAGTGCCTGGATACAGCCCTTAGACGTGGTATATTGGCCATATATCACAAACCACAGAGGCACCTTATTGTTATTATAAAGTGGTTGCCAATGTAATTAGAGCAGTAAAAATACATATTTTGTCATAGCATGGCTGTCAGCCAATCAGCATTCAGGGCTCGAACCACCCAGTTTATAATATTTATTATAAAATCCTGAATGCTGATTGATTGAAACCGCATTCTAGCCCGTGTCTATTCCACAAGTTACCACCGAAATGTCTATTTATTCTGTTCCATCTGACTGCTGAGTCCACTGTCTCATCATACATATCTACAGTGAGGGAAAAAAGTATTTGATCCCCTGCTGATTTTGTACGTTTGCCCACTGACAAAGACATGATCCGTCTATAATTTTAATGGTAGGTTTATTTGAACAGTGAGACAGAATAACAACAAAAAAATCCAGAAAAACGCATGTTATAAATGTTATAAATTGATTTGCATTTTAATGAGGGAAATAAGTATTTGACCCCCTCTCAATCAAAAAGATTTCTGGCTCCCAGGTGTCTTTTATACAAGTAACGAGCTGAGATTAGGAGCACACTCTTAAAGGGAGTGCTCCTAATCTCAGTTTGTTACCTGTATGACAGACACCTGTCCACAGGAGCAATCAATCAATCAGATTCCAAACTCTCCACCATGGCCAAGACCAAAGCTCTCCAAGGATGTCAGGGACAAGATTGTAGACGTACACAAGGCTGGAATGGGCTACAAGACCATCGGCAAGCAGCTTGGTGAGAATGTGACAACAGTTGGTGCGATTATTCGCAAATGGAAGAAACACAAAGGAACTGTCCATCTCCCTCGGCCTGGGGCTCCATGCAAGATCTCACCTCGTGGAGTTGCAATGATCATGAGAAGGGTGAGGAATCAGCCCAGAACTACACGGGAGGATCTTGTCAATGATCTCAAGGCAGCTGGGACCATAGTTACCAAGAAAACAATTGGTAACACACTACGCCGTGAACGACTGAAATCCTGCAGCGCCCGCAAGGTCCCCCTGCCCAAGAAAGCACATATACATGCCCGTCTGAAGTTTGCCAATGAACATCTGAATGATTCAGAGGACAACTGGCTGAAAGTGTTGAGATGAGACCAAAATGGAGCTCTTTGGCATCAACTCAACTCGCCAAGTTTGGAGGAGGAGGCATGCTGCCTATGACCCCAAGAACACCATCCCCACTGTCAAACATGGAGGTGGAAACATTATGCTTTGGGGGTGTTTTTCTGCTACAACTTCACCGCATCCAAGGGATGATGAACGGGGCCATGTACCGTCAAATCTTGGGTGAGAACCTCCTTCCCTCAGCCAGGGCATTAAAAATGGGTCGTGGATGGGTATTCCAGCATGACAATGACCCAAAACACAAGGCCAAGGCAACAAAGGAGTGGCTCAAGAAGAAGCACATTAAGGTCCTGGAGTGGCCTAGCCAGTCTCCAGACCCTAATCCCATAGAACATCTGTGGAGGGAGCTGAAGGTTCAAGTTGCCAAACGTCAGCCTCGACACCTTAATGACTTGGAGAAGATCTGCAAAGAGGAGTGGGACAAAATCCCTCCTGAGATGTGTGCAAACCTGGTGGCCAACTACAAGAAACGTCTGACCTCTGTGATTGCCAACAAGGGTTTTGCCACCAAGTACTAAGTCATGTTTTGCAGAGGGGTCAAATACTTATTTCCCTCATTAAAATGCAAATCAATTCATAAAATTTTTGACATGCTTTTCTGGATTTTTTTGTTGTCATTCTGTCTCTCACTGTTCAAATAAACCCACCATTAAAATTATAGACGGACCATTTCTTTGTCAGTGGGCAAACATACAAAATCAGCAGGGGATCACTTTTTTCCCTCACTGTAGATATAGATAGATAGAACCTGCTCAATCCACTGTTTCATCATATATACATAGATATAGATAGATAGAACCTTCTCAACCCACTGTCTCATCATACATATAGATAGATAGAACCTGCTCAACCCACTGTCTCATTATAGATATATAGATAGAACCTCAGTGGAGAGGGAGCTCGCCTCAAACAGTCTTTGATCTGCATCATTGAACGTCCTCCTGTCCAGGCGATTTAGAATCTGGGCAACCCCTTAAAACAGTACAGAAAATACATCAATATTTGTAATTATTGAACGGGTGGAATAGCAGAGAGGTAAAAAGACAGAGTGGTTTTCAAGTGACAGTGGATGGCTGAACAGACTGGTGAACCCACCTATTATCTGATGAGTCCGATTCCAGATGGGGACGCACAGTACTGATCTGATGTGGAATCCTGAGGCTTGATCTGCCTGGGGAGCACGGAGTGGAATGTTACTGTGTGTGCAAGCCCACGCATCTGTGTGTGTGTGTGTGTGTGTGTGTGTGGTGTGTGTGTGTGTGTGTGTGGTGTGTGTGTGTGTGTGTGTGTGTGTGTGTGTGTGTGTGTGTGTGTGTGTGTGTGTGTGTGTGTGTGTGTGTGTGTGTGTGTGTGTGTGCGTGTGTGTGGTGTGTGTGTGTGTGTGTGTGTGTGTGTGTGTGTGTGTGTGTGTGTGTGTGTGTGTGTGTGTGTGTGTGTGTGTGTGTGTGTGCGCGCGCATACAGATGTAGGATCTTAATTTAATCACTCTCTTGTTGCTGAGAATGTTCCTGCACAGAAGGAAATGCAAACCTGCAGTGTATTCAAGGTTTTAAAAAAGCTTTCAAAGTTTGTAATTTCCACTTTGAAATGTCAGGATTGTCAGGATCAAAAACTGTATCAACCCCCTACAAAACATTTGCATGAATCATAATCCACATAATATTCACATTTCCTGTTTCTGCAGGATTATTGTCCTGCTGTAGCAAACTGGCTCAAATTAAGATCCTACATCTGTACGTGCGTGCCTGCGTGTGCCTGTGTGTTTGTGTGTCCAAATGTGTGTGTGTGTGTGTGTGTGTGTGTGTCCGTGCGTGCGTGTGTTGATTGTGAGTGATTGGTGCCCCACCTCAGCATCAAAGCGGGGGTCCTGACAGACGTCGCTGATGTTGACAGGCAGTCCTGTGGACGCCACCAGCTCAGCAATGCTGTTATTGATCAGCCAATCAGAGCAGGACAGCTTCTCCATGCTGACTTTGTCAAAGAGACACACACTCTCAAGAAATGCCAAATACATAAATTGGGGATACAGGAGGATGTCAGTACTTCCTGTTAATTGTTATGTGTAACTATTAAAATATCTTCTCCCAAGCAGCGGAGACTTCACCTGATGTCACGGTCCATGTTGCACAGGGGAGACATGAGCTCAAAGGTCTTTGAGAACTTTACCACCTGCAGAAAATACACACAATTGAAGAGGGAAGAATTGGAGAGGGGAGAATTGGAGAGGGGAGAATTGGAGAGGGGAGAATTGGAGAGGGGAGAATTGGAGAGCGAAGTATTGGAGAGGGGAGAATTGGAGAGGGGAGAATTGGAGAGGGGAGAATTGGAGAGCGAAGTATTGGAGAGGGGAGAATTGGAGAGGGGAGAATCGGAGACGGGAGAATTGGAGAGGGGAGAATTGGAGAGCGAAGTATTGGAGAGGGGAGAATTGGAGAGGGGAGAATTGGAGAGGGGAGAATTGGAGAGGGGAGAATAGGAGAGGGGAGGAGAGGGGAGAATTGGAGAGGGGAGAATTTGAGAGGGGAGAATTGGAGAGCGAAGTATTGGAGAGGGGAGAATTGGAGAGCGAAGTATTGGAGAGGGGAGAATTGGAGAGGGGAGAATTGGAGAGCGAAGTATTGGAGAGGGGAGAATTGGAGAGCGAAGTATTGGAGAGGGGAGAATTGGAGAGGGGAGAATTGGAGAGTGAAGTATTGGAGAGGGGAGAATTGGAGAGGGGTTAATTGGAGAGGGGAGAATTGGAGAGGGGAGAATTGGAGAGGGGAGAATTGGAGAGCGAAGTATTGGAGAGGGGAGAATCGGAGAGGGGAGAATTGGAGAGGGGAGAATTGGAGAGCGAAGTATTGGAGAGGGGAGAATTGGAGAGGGGAGAATTGGAGAGGGGAGAATTGGAGAGGGGAGAATTGGAGAGGGGAGAATAGGAGAGGGGAGGAGAGGGGAGAATTGGAGAGGGGAGAATTGGAGAGGGGAGAATTTGAGAGGGGAGAATTTGAGAGCGAAGTATTGGAGAGGGGAGAATTGGAGAGCGAAGTATTGGAGAGGGGAGAATTGGAGAGGGGAGAATTGGAGAGCGAAGTATTGGAGAGGGGAGAATTGGAGAGGGGAGAATTGGAGAGTGAAGTATTGGAGAGGGGAGAATTGGAGAGGGGTTAATTGGAGAGGGGAGAATTGGAGAGGGGAGAATTGGAGAGGGGAGAATTGGAGAGGGGAGAATTGGAGAGGGGAGAATTGGAGAGCGAAGTATTGGAGAGGGGAGAATTGGAGAGGGGAGAATTGGAGAGCGAAGTATTGGAGAGGGGAGAATTGGAGAGGGGAGAATTGGAGAGGGGAGAATTGGAGAGGGGAGAATAGGAGAGGGGAGGAGAGGGGAGAATTGGAGAGGGGAGAATTGGAGAGGGGAGAATTTGAGAGGGGAGAATTTGAGAGCGAAGTATTGGAGAGGGGAGAATTGGAGAGCGAAGTATTGGAGAGGGGAGAATTGGAGAGGGGAGAATTGGAGAGCGAAGTATTGGAGAGGGGAGAATTGGAGAGCGAAGTATTGGAGAGGGGAGAATTGGAGAGGGGAGAATTGGAGAGTGAAGTATTGGAGAGGGGAGAATTGGAGAGGGGTTAATTGGAGAGGGGAGAATTGGAGAGGGGAGAATTGGAGAGGGGAGAATTGGAGAGGGGAGAATTGGAGAGGGGAGAATTGGAGAGCGAAGTATTGGAGAGGGGAGAATTGGAGAGGGGAGAATTGGAGAGCGAAGTATTGGAGAGGGGAGAATTGGAGAGGGGAGAATTGGAGAGGGGAGAATTGGAGAGGGGAGAATTGGAGAGGGGAGAATTGGAGAGCGAAGTATTGGAGAGGGGAGAATTGGAGAGGGGGGAATTGGAGAGGGGAGAATAGGAGAGGGGAGGAGAGGAGAGAATTGGAGAGGGGAGAATTGGAGAAGGGAAAATTGGAGAGGGGAAAATTGGAGGGGGGAGTATTGGAGAGGGGAGAATTGGAGAGCGAAGTATTGGAGAGGGAAAACAGAAGGAAAGAGAAATTAAGAAAATAAAGGAGGAGAGAAGAGCTGAGGTCTCACAGGTGAGTTTATTGTGTATGACACATTCATAGCAGAGGAGAGGAGAGAAATGAGAGAAGGAGGAGGAGAGGAGCCAGGAAGAAGGAAGCGGAGGAGAAGAGAGGAGAGGTCAGTCTCACAGGTGAGTGTATATCCTCCAGCAGCAACACAGAGCAGCGTTCACACTGCAGCAGGGTCACAGCTCTCTGCATGATCTTCCTCACTATCTTCTCCAGGTCTGTCTGTTCCTCAAACAGGTCATTCACCACCTCTAGCAGAGCCTGGAGGAGCACAACAACAACACTGACCACTCTCTCTACTTGTCTAAGAAATGGAGAGAGAGAGAGTCTGGAGAACGGTGTAGTGTACAACTCCTCAGAGGGTATAAAGTTTAGCTTGTGATTGTTGTAAGACATGTTTTCCCATTTTTTGTTGTGAACAGTAGATTCAATGTAAACTGTTTGTCCCTTTAAATGGAATAGACATCTAAATGGCTTACATAATCAGGACTAATCATCTTGTTTATGGTTGGAAGTCTAATTCAACATAAATTGAGAGACAGACAGGCTATGTGATAGAGACAGGCTATGTGAGAGACAGACAGGCTGTGTGAGAGACAGACAGGCTGTGTGAGAGACAGACAGGCTATGTGAGAGACAGACAGGCTATGTGAGAGAGACAGACAGGCTATGTGAGAGAGACAGGCTATGTGAGAGACAGACAGGCTATGTGAGAGACAGACAGGCTATGTGAGAGACAGACAGGCTATGTGAGAGAGACAGACAGGCTATGTGAGAGAGACAGGCTATGTGAGAGACAGACAGGCTATGTGAGAGACAGACAGGCTATGTGAGAGAGACAGACAGGCTATGTGAGAGAGACAGGCTATGTGAGAGACAGACAGGCTATGTGCGAGACAGACAGGCTATGTGAGAGACAGACAGGCTATGTGCGAGACAGACAGGCTATGTGAGAGACAGACAGGCTATGTGAGAGAGACAGGCTATGTGAGAGACAGACAGGCTATGTGAGAGACAGACAGGCTATGTGAGAGACAGACAGGCTATGTGAGAGAGACAGACAGGCTATGTGAGAGAGACAGGCTATGTGAGAGACAGACAGGCTATGTGAGAGACAGACAGGCTATGTGAGAGAGACAGACAGGCTATGTGAGAGAGACAGGCTATGTGAGAGACAGACAGGCTATGTGCGAGACAGACAGGCTATGTGAGAGACAGACAGGCTATGTGCGAGACAGACAGGCTATGTGAGAGACAGACAGGCTATGTGCGAGACAGACAGGCTATGTGAGAGACAGACAGGCGATGCACTCTTAGAAAAAAAAAGGTGCTATGTAGAACCTAAAAGGGTTCTTTGGCTGTCCCCATAGGAAAACCCTTTGAATAATCCTTTTGGCTTCCATGTAGAACCCTTTCCACAGAGAGTTCTACATGGAACCCAAAAGGGTTCTACCCGGAACCAAAAGGGTTATCCTATGGGGGCAGCCAAAGAACCCTTTTGGAACCCTTGTTTCGAAGAGTGTGTGAGCCAACTTACTCTGCTCCTCTCGTACTCCTTCCGAGACTCTGAAAACAACTTGGCATTGGAGATGGATATTCCGCAGAACGGTAGATACATCTGCAGCACCTGATGGGGGGGGGAAAGCAGAGGAGAAGACAGAAATAGTTATAGTTCTGAGGCTAAATGATAAACAGAAAAAACAACATCTATAATTCAATGGTTGGAGTCTGATCTCAACTTTACTGTGTTCCTTCTAAACAGCCAAGTCACAAAATCCATCAGTGGGACATAACAAACTTTTTTGGGCCGTCAGGAGTATCTGTGTATACGCGTGTGCATGTGTGTGTGTTGGTGGCTAGTTTACCATTAATAACGGTCTTCTTTTCTTCAACGTCTATTAACACACCTGGCTGCTTTCCTCTTAATGGACTATTGATTTAGTAAATGAATTACTCAGGTATTAAGTAGGTATTCTGAATGTGCTAGACAACAAGCAGTCACTTACGTAAGATTGAGTGTTTTTTAATTGGTTTTCTGTTAAGCAGCCTGTGGGGTTACTGCCTAGACCTATTCTCCAACACACACTGAACATACATCTCAACCCAACTCTTTGATATGTGCTGCCATTTCTCTCAAAGACTAGGTTAGCAAATAGTATGCATCACAGATAGCATGCATCACAGTTAGCATGTATCACAAATAGCATGCATCACAGTTAGCATGTATCACAAATAGCATGCATCACAGATAGCATGCATCACAGATAGCATGAATCACAGATAGCATGCATCACAGATAGCATTCATCACAGATATCATGCATCACAGATATCATGCATCCCAGATAGCATGCATCACAGATAGCATGCATCACAGATAGCATGCATCACAGATAGCATGCATCTGTGAAAATTATTTTAACAAGGGGTTGCCAAGAATTGCACGTCTTCATATAAATGAGTCTGTGTCTGTGGCTCTTTTGAAGATCTAATGCATAAAGTGTTGAAAAAGAGTTGACGGTCTTGTTTAACTAAATCCTGCCACCTGGTGGACATTAAGGAGAACTCCACGGCTAATCCCAAATGGCTCCCTGTTCCTTACTCACACCATTCCCAACGTAGGGCCCATAGAGTCCTGGTCTGAAGTAGTGCACCATGTAGGGAATAGGGTTCCATTCAGGACATCAAAACAAAAATCAACTGGCCACTAAGAGAGAAAAAACTATTTCACAGGAAATGGTTGAACAGGACCAATGTGTGAAACAAATATGTACGTTAGTGAAAGCCCTATAGCTGCAACATCTGTATTGGGGTTAGTAGTGAAAGCCCTATAGCTGCAACATCTGTATTGGGGTTAGAGGTGAAAGCCCTATAGCTCTAACATCTGTATTGGGATTAGAGGTGAAAGCCCTATAGCTCTAACATCTGTATTGGGGTTAGTAGTGAAAGCCCTATAGCTCTAACATCTGTATTGGGGTTAGAGGTGAAAGCCCTATAGCTCTAACATCTGTATTGAGGTTAGTAGTGAAAGCCCTATAGCTGCAACATCTGTATTGGGGTTAGTAGTGAAAGCCCTATAGCTCTAACATCTGTATTGGGGTTAGTAGTGAAAGCCCTATAGCTCTAACATCTGTATTGGGGTTAGTAGTGAAAGCCCTATAGCTCTAACATCTGTATTGGGGTTAGTAGTGAAAGCCCTATAGCTGCAACATCTGTATTGGGGTTAGTAGTGAAAGCCCTATAGCTGCAACATCTGTATTGGGGTTAGTAGTGAAAGCCCTATAGCTCTAACATCTGTATTGGGGTTAGTAGTGAAAGCCCTATAGCTCTAACATCTGTGTTGGGGTTAGTAGTGAAAGCCCTATAGCTCTAACATCTGTATTGGGGTTAGTAGTGAAAGCCCTACAGCTGTAACATCTGTATTGGGGTTAGTAGTGAAAGCCCTACAGCTGCATAATCTGTATTGGGGTTAGTAGTGAAAGCCCTATAGCTACAACATCTGTATTGAGGTTAGTAGTGAAAGCTCTAACATCTGTATTGAGATTAGAGGTGAAAGCCCTATAGCTCTAACATCTGTATTGGGGTTAGTAGTGAAAGCCCTATAGCTGCAACATCTGTATTGGGGTTAGTAGTGAAAGCCCTATAGCTGCAACATCTGTATTGGGGTTAGTAGTGAAAGCCCTATAGCTGCAACATCTGTATTGGGGTTAGTAGTGAAAGCCCTATAGCTGCAACATCTGTATTGGGGTTAGTAGTGAAAGCCCTATAGCTACAACATCTGTATTGGGGTTAGTTCTTATTGGATATTCCTGTATGTGAAGTAATAATCTACCAGGTTGGTTCTGAGACAGAAACACTGATCTCCCATTGGTGGAGATAGTGGTGATGATGTCAATGACAATAATGAATTCTCATTGTACAGGAACTTCAGTTTTACCACTCTTCTATTGGTCCATGAAGCCAGACAAGCTCAATCGAGCCCAGCTAAAGGATTTGAAATGATTTCTAGTGGTATTCTGAACTCAGGTGTGCTGTGGACTGACCTTCTCGTCGTCCTCCGTAAAAGGTGTTCCGATTGGGTTCTTGTTGATGGCCTGCACAACCCCGATGACCTCTCCATCACTGTTACAGATGGTCATACACAGGATGGACTGGGTCTTATAGCCGGTCAGCTTGTCTATCTCGTCACTGAACCGATGGTCCTACAGGAGGAGACATATAGGAGAAGAAATACACACACACACACACACACACACACACACACAGACACACACACACACACACACACACACACAGACACACACACACACACACACACACACACACACACACACACACACACACACACACACACACACACATACGAATACAGACACATACACACATCTTTTTATTATTCAGAAATCAGAGACGGCCTAAAATCAATCTGAACCAACAGAATAGATTTGACTGTAGCCTAGTTAATATGGGTCAAAACACTGTGTTAATGAAGCCTACAGCACTGCAGTACACAGTGTTAATGCAGCCTACAGCACTGCAGTGGACTGTGTTAATGTAGCCTACAGCACTGCAGTACACTGTGTTAATGTAGCCTATAGCACTGCAGTACACTGTGTTAATGTAGCCTACAGCACTGCAGTACACTGTGTTAATGTAGCCTACAGCACTGCAGTGGACTGTGTTAATGTAGCCTACAGCACTGCAGTACACTGTGTTAATGTAGCCTACAGCACTGCAGTACACTGTGTTAATGTAGCCTACAGCACTGCAGTCCACTGTGTTAATGTAGCCTACAGCACTGCAGTACACTGTGTTAATGTAGCCTACAGCACTGCAGTACACTGTGTTAATGTAGCCTACAGCACTGCAGTACACTGTGTTAATGTAGCCTACAGCACTGCAGTACACTGTGTTAATGTAGCCTACAGCACTGCAGTACACTGTGTTAATGTAGCCTACAGCACTGCAGTGGACTGTGTTAATGTAGCCTACAGCACTGCAGTACACTGTGTTAATGTAGCCTACAGCACTGCAGTACACTGTGTTAATGTAGCCTACAGCACTGCAGTCCACTGTGTTAATGTAGCCTACAGCACTGCAGTACACTGTGTTAATGTAGCCTACAGCACTGCAGTACACTGTGTTAATGTAGCCTACAGCACTGCAGTACACTGTGTTAATGTAGCCTACAGCACTGCAGTACACTGTGTTAATGTAGCCTACAGCACTGCAGTACACTGTGTTAATGTAGCCTACAGCACTGCAGTACACTGTGTTAATGTAGCCTACAGCACTGCAGTACACTGTGTTAATGTAGCCTACAGCACTGCAGTACACAGTGTTAATGTAGCCTACAGCACTGCAGTCCACTGTGTTAATGTAGCCTACAGCACTGCAGTACACTGTGTTAATGTAGCCTACAAAAAGGTTGCAAGATTGAATCCCAGAGCTGTCAAGGTAAAAATCTGTATTTTTCTGCCCCTGAACAAGGCAGTTAACCCACTGTTTGTAGGCTGTCATTGAAAATAGGAATTTGTCTTTAACTGACTTGCCTAGTTAAATAAAGGTAAAAAAAACACATTTCACTTCACCTATCCAGGGGTATGTGACAATACAACATTATTTCAGTTTTTTTCATTCTTCCACAAAGATTCCATAATTCGGAGTTCCATAATTTGATAGTGGTGGAAAACGCTGTCTCAGGAGCCGCTCCAGAATCTCCCACAAGTGTTTAATTGGGTTGAGATCTGGTGACTGACACACACACACACACACACACACACACACACACACACACACACACACACACACACACACACACACACAATCTCTTTAAACCCTCTATGCTCATTTGAGACCCCTCTTTCAAAGTCACTGAGATATCTTCTTCTAGCCATAGTAGCCAAAATAATTGTCAACTGGGCATTTTTATACATGACCCTAAGCATGATGGGATGTGAATTGCTTAATTAACTCAGCAACCACACCTGGTGTCTATATACATGTATCTCTCATTTACTCAAGTGTTTCCTTTATTTTGGCAATTACCTGTACACCTTATTGCTCTAATACAAAGTTGTATCCCAGATGTGACCCTATTACCCAACTAGTGCACTACTTTTAACCAGGGCCTGCACTATATTTTCAAATGTACTGCACTATGGAGGGAATAGGGTGCCATTTGGGATGACACATGTCAAATAAATTGGTCCACTGGGTCCCAGGACTGGGCTTAACATCTCTCAAAATCCCACGAGGCTGCTCTATTCCTGCTAGCCTATTGTCTATTGCCAGTAGCCCAGTTCCCACGAGGCCGGACCAGCGTCAACATGTTGCCTCTGCCTCGCCAGACGCCCATGGCCATGATATAATGATGTGTAGCGCGAGACTGGTGGATGGGACTCCGGAGAGGGTGAGAGATGCAGCCTTGCAGGGAATGAAATGGCCATGGCTTTCATATCCCTGTCTATGGAGGAAACAATGGTGGATGGGACTCCGGAGAGGGTGAGAGATGGAGCCTTGCAGGGAATGAAATGGCCATGGCTTTCATATCCCTGTCTATGGAGGAAACGATGGTGGATGGGACTCCGGAGAGGGTGAGAGATGGAGCCTTGCAGGGAATGAAATGGCCATGGCTTTCATATCCCTGTCTATGGAGGAAACGATGGTGGATGGGACTCCGGAGAGGGTGAGAGATGGAGCCTTGCAGGGAATGAAATGGCCATGGCTTTCATATCCCTGTCTATGGTGGATGGGACTCCGGAGAGGGTGAGAGATGGAGCCTTGCAGGGAATGAAATGGCCATGGCTTTCATATCCCTGTCTATGGAGGAAACGATGGTGGCAGTATGTTTGTTCATGTAATTGTAATAATTACACCATTTTTTTGCCGCAATTGTTGTCATGGTGATAATGTGTGGATGACAGCATAAAATGGAGGTGTCCTGATGGGGGAAGATATACAGCCTTCAGGAAGTATTCACACCCCTTTACTTTGGCCCAAACAAATGTGTTACAGCCTGCATTTAAATTGGATGAAATGTAGATATTTGTGTCACTGGCCTACACACAATACCCCATAATGTCAAAGTGGAATTATGAAAATCAGGATAACTGGAGTTACCAAGTCAATTCATGAGGTGCTCTGGAGCAGACGGTGGTTCAGGTTCTGTAGAGAGAGAGACTGAAAGGATGCCGTTTCACTTTTCTTCCACTTTGACATTACAGAGTATTTTGTGTAGATCGTATCCATAGTATCCATTCACACACTTTTAATGTCATGGTTTTTCGTTTCTTTATCCCAATAATAGCATTGAATCAAAATGAAATATTACAATTTTGCATTTGTGGTTTGCAGCGATGGGTCTAATTTAGGAAACCTGGTGTTTCCAAATTGATCATGTTTACCTCATATGCGTTGGGTATGTTTACAGTCTCCCCATGCTCTGCCACGTATCCGATAATGCCCTTTCCCCACGGCACCTGCACCTCGTTAGAGTTCAGAGTGCTGGAAGAGGGTCGCACCGTGGTGCCCAGGTGCACGTCGAATAACTTAGACACGAGCGTTCTCTTGTGAGATGGTCCCTCAACTAGAAACAGCGAGCACCTATCCGCATCCACCAGGATACACACATTGATTAGGATCTTATAACTCAGGTTGGTCATGTCCAGGTCATTGGAGACATCTTTCACCAACTCAAGGAAGAACTCCCTCTCGTTGGTCTCCTTCAGTCTGTATTTGTAGTCGATGGCACTGGAAGCGTACTGGGGCACATTGACCCTGGATTCGAGAAGGGCGCTCAGAATGTGCCCGGTGGTTGGCGGCAAAGAACTAGCTTTGCGCAGTAACGCGCGGCGTCTCATGCTGGACTGGGAATCATCGTGTTCCCTGTGACTGGCGTGCTCGTCGTAGGTTCTGTGCGCGGTGGTGGCTTTGGACCGGGCAAAGTTCCTTCGGAGCTCCATGTGGGAGGAGCGGCGCCGGAGACCGTCAGGGTTGGTCGGCCAGAGCGGGTCCCTGGGCACTCCGCCACGCTTTTCGTCCGCAAGGGAGACTTTGGACGGCTGTTGGTCCTTCAACCACCTGCTCACCGTATCGCATTTTCCTTTACGCACGACATACTCCTCAAAGAGGTCCGGGTGGCAGTCCAAAAACGCTTCCACATCAGAGAAGTCAAAAGTAGTCATCGGGGGAAAAAATAAAAGACCCTAAGAAGAAGCAAAATAATATCAGGATAACAGGAGATACCGAGTCAATTCATGAGGTGCTCTGGAGCAGACGGTTGTTCAGGTTCTGTAGAGAGAGAGAGAGAGAGAGAGAGAGGATGCCGTTTCAGCTCTTCATTTACTCCCTGCTGCCCATTTAAAACAATCCGTCTTCGTCCTCTTCTATGGAATGCTGCAAGCAAAGATTTTCAGCTAGAGTATTAAATAAATTATTAATGAATTATGTTTACTTCTTGAGACTAAATTGAGGACGCCGAGTGTAGCAAGTTGAGGGGCTGTGTGTCAGTCAGCTGAGACTACAGCACCAGATTCCCTGGTGGTTCTGAAGCTTATACAATGCAGATCAGGAGCACTGTCCGCTTGCTGCAGATCAGGAGGAAAACACTGTCCGCTTGCTGCAGATCAGGAGGAAAACACTGTCAGCGTGCTGCAGATCAGGAGGAAAACACTGTCCGCTTGTTGCAGATCAGGAGGAAAACACTGTCCGCTTGCTGCAGATCAGGAGGAAAACACTGTCCGCGTGCTGCAGATCAGGAGGAAAACACTGTCAGCTTGCTGCAGATCAGGAGCACTGTCCGCTTGCTGCAGATCAGGAGGAAAACACTGTCCGCTTGTTGCAGATCAGGAGGAAAACACTGTCCGCTTGTTGCAGATCAGGAGGAAAACACTGTCAGCTTGCTGCAGATCAGGAGGAAAACACTGTCCGCGTGCTGCAGATCAGGAGGAAAACACTGTCAGCGTGTTGCAGATCAGGAGGAAAACACTGTCCGCGTGCTGCAGATCAGGAGGAAAACACTGTCCGCGTGCTGCAGATCAGGAGGAAAACACTGTCAGCGTGCTGCAGATCAGGAGCACTGTCCGCTTGTTGCAGATCAGGAGGAAAACACTGTCAGCGTGTTGCAGATCAGGAGGAAAACACTGTCAGCTTGCTGCAGATCAGGAGGAAAACACTGTCCGCTTGTTGCAGATCAGGAGGAAAACACTGTCAGCTTGTTGCAGATCAGGAGGAAAACACTGTCCGCTTGTTGCAGATCAGGAGGAAAACACTGTCCGCTTGTTGCAGATCAGGAGGAAAACACTGTCAGCGTGTTGCAGATCAGGAGGAAAACACTGTCCGCGTGCTGCAGATCAGGAGGAAAACACTGTCCGCGTGCTGCAGATCAGGAGGAAAACACTGTCAGCGTGTTGCAGATCAGGAGGAAAACACTGTCCGCGTGCTGCAGATCAGGAGGAAAACACTGTCCGCGTGTTGCAGATCAGGAGGAAAACACTGTCCGCGTGCTGCAGATCAGGAGGAAAACACTGTCCGCGTGCTGCAGATCAGGAGGAAAACACTGTCCGCGTGCTGCAGATCAGGAGGAAAACACTGTCAGCGTGTTGCAGATCAGGAGGAAAACACTGTCCGCGTGCTGCAGATCAGGAGGAAAACACTGTCCGCGTGCTGCAGATCAGGAGGTAAACACTGTCCGCGTGCTGCAGATCAGGAGGAAAACACTGTCCGCGTGCTGCAGATCAGGAGGAAAACACTGTCAGCTTGCTGCAGATCAGGAGGAAAACACTGTCCGCGTGCTGCAGATCAGGAGGAAAACACTGTCCGCGTGTTGCAGATCAGGAGGAAAACACTGTCCGCGTGCTGCAGATCAGGAGGAAAACACTGTCCGCGTGCTGCAGATCAGGAGGAAAACACTGTCCGCGTGCTGCAGATCAGGAGGAAAACACTGTCAGCGTGTTGCAGATCAGGAGGAAAACACTGTCCGCGTGCTGCAGATCAGGAGGAAAACACTGTCCGCGTGCTGCAGATCAGGAGGTAAACACTGTCCGCGTGCTGCAGATCAGGAGGAAAACACTGTCCGCGTGCTGCAGATCAGGAGGAAAACACTGTCAGCTTGCTGCAGATCAGGAGGAAAACACTGTCCGCGTGCTGCAGATCAGGAGGAAAACACTGTCAGTTTCTTGCAGATGAGGAGGAAAACACTGTCAGTTTCTTGCAGATCAGGAGGAAAACACTGTCAGCGTGTTGCAGATCAGGAGGAAAACACTGTCAGCTTGCTGCAGATCAGGAGGAAAACACTGTCAGCTTGCTGCAGATCAGGAGGAAAACACTGTCAGCTTGCTGCAGATCAGGAGGAAAACACTGTCCGCGTGCTGCAGATCAGGAGGTAAACACTGTCCGCGTGCTGCAGATCAGGAGGTAAACACTGTCCGCGTGCCTGTAGCAGTAGAAGTTATCTTTATTTATTTGCCAGGACACTTGAAATAGCATACTATTCCATATTTAGTGCACTGCTTTTTGCCAGGGCCTATGATGAGTGAATAGGGTGTCATTTCAGACTCGGGCTCTCTCTCTTTACAGGGCTCCAATTTAAAATGAATGAGAATATTAAATTACATTTCCTTTGAATCATTTTAGAG
>NC_048566.1:7197500-7277500 GCF_013265735.2 Oncorhynchus mykiss | reverse complement strand
GGTCGCACTAACAGTAATGACGGTGATGACTAACGGCTGAGTGGTAGGACTAACAGTAATGATGGTGATGACTAAAGGCTGAGTGGTCGCACTAACAGTAATGACGGTGATGACTAACGGCTGAGTGGTAGGACTAACAGTAATGATGGTGATGACTAAAGGCTGAGTGGTAGGACTAACAATAATGATGGTGATGACTAACGGCTGAGTGGTCGGACTAACAGTAATGATGGTGATGACTAAAGGCTGAGTGGTAGGACTAACAGTAATGACGGTGATGACTAAAGGCTGAGTGGTAGGACTAACAGTAATGATGGTGATGACTAAAGGCTGAGTGGTAGGACTAACAGTAATGACGGTGGTGACTAAAGGCCTAGGACACAATCTTGCTCCAATCCTACTATTTTATATTTCTATATAACTTTCTGTATTTTCTAGTGTGCCGTTTTTACACTGTATAGATGTTCCTGCCAAAACCAGCAGCTGGATCTACGCACTGGTATTTTCTTTCTTTCTAGAACTCATTTTACAATTACATCACTCCCTGCAGAGTCGACAGGAAGTGGATATTTCTCGTTTTCATTATACAGTCATTTTCAACTTAATTTTAGTTTCCCATGAAAAACAGAAGCAGCGACTCTGTTCAGGCGTCCTTATATGTTTAATATCTCTTTTGTAATTGAGTCCTGCATGGGAAAGGGGGATACATTCAGCTCTTGTCTTAACCGCCCTACACGTGTACATGACTTTACTTCTTAATAAACAGGGCTGTAGTCCAGTAGTCTTGTCTCTCCATCTGTAGTCCTTCTTAATAAACAGGGCTGTAGTCCTTCTTAATAAACAGGGCTGTAGTCCAGTAGTCTTGTCTCTCCATCTGTAGTCCTTCTTAATAAACAGGGCTGTAGTCCTTCTTAATAAACAGGGCTGTAGTCCAGTAGTCTTGTCTCTCCATCTGTAGTCCTTCTTAATAAACAGGGCTGTAGTCCTTCTTAATAAACAGGGCTGTAGTCCAGTAGTCTTGTCTCTCCATCTGTAGTCCTTCTTAATAAACAGGGCTGTAGTCCTTCTTAATAAACAGGGCTGTAGTCCAGTAGTCTTGTCTCTCCATCTGTAGTCCTTCTTTAATAAACAGGGCTGTAGTCCAGTAGTCTTGTCTCTCCATCTGTAGTCCTTCTTAATAAACAGGGCTGTAGTCCTTCTTAATAAACAGGGCTGTAGTCCAGTAGTCTTGTCTCTCCATCTGTAGTCCTTCTTAATAAACAGGGCTGTAGTCCTTCTTAATAAACAGGGCTGTAGTCCAGTAGTCTTGTCTCTCCATCTGTAGTCCTTCTTAATAAACAGGGCTGTAGTCCTTCTTAATACACAGGGCTGTAGTCCTTCTTAATAAACAGGGCTGTAGTCCTTCTTAATACACAGGGCTGTAGTCCAGTAGTTTTGTCTCTCCATCTGTAGTCCTTCTTAATACACAGGGCTGTAGTCTAGTGGTCTTGTCTCTCCATCTCTAGTCCTTCTTAATAAACAGGGCTGTAGTCCAGTAGTCTTGTCTCTCCATCTGTAGTCCTTCTTTAATAAACAGGGCTGTAGTCCAGTAGTCTTGTCTCTCCATCTGTAGTCCTTCTTAATAAACAGGGCTGTAGTCCTTCTTAATAAACAGGGCTGTAGTCCAGTAGTCTTGTCTCTCCATCTGTAGTCCTTCTTAATAAACAGGGCTGTAGTCCTTCTTAATAAACAGGGCTGTAGTCCAGTAGTCTTGTCTCTCCATCTGTAGTCCTTCTTAATAAACAGGGCTGTAGTCCTTCTTAATACACAGGGCTGTAGTCCTTCTTAATAAACAGGGCTGTAGTCCTTCTTAATACACAGGGCTGTAGTCCAGTAGTCTTGTCTCTCCATCTGTAGTCCTTCTTAATACACAGGGCTGTAGTCTAGTGGTCTTGTCTCTCCATCTCTAGTCCTTCTTAATAAACAGGGCTGTAGTCCAGTAGTCTTGTCTCTCCATCTGTAGTCCTTCTTAATAAACAGGGCTGTAGTCCAGTAGTCTTGTCTCTCCATCTGTAGTCCTTCTTAATAAACAGGGCTGTAGTCCAGTGGTCTTGTCTCTCCATCTGTAGTCCTTATTAATAAACAGGGCTGTAGTCCAGTAGTCTTGTCTCTCCATCTGTAGTCCTTCTTAATACACAGGGCTATCAGAAAGCTACTTATTGTGCTATACATGTCTATTTCTCTTGCTCTCTATCTGTCTCTCTCTCACACACACACACACACACACACACACACACACACACACACACACACACACACACACACACACACACACACACACACACACATTCTCCCCTCTAGGTCTCCATAGATTAGTTCTGATTTGTTTTGAAATGTGCTTTGAAATATTCCCTTTATTCTCCTGGAAACTGGAAACTAGTCCAGCTGGATTGCTTTGAGCACCAGGCTCCTATCATTCTCCTGGAAACTGGAAACTAGTCCAGCTGGATTGCTTTGAGCACCAGGCTCCTATCATTGTCAGCAGCACAGATGAGAGAGCACTAAGCCAGGAGAGGTGTCTCCATTATATAACTGTATGGCCAGTCCATTATCCATGAGACAGAAATGGACTGGCCATAGGGCAGATGGGCTCTACTGTCACGTTCTGACCTTTATTTTCCTTTGTTTTGTCTTTATTTAGTATGGTCAGGGCGTGAGTTGGGGTGGGCAGTCTATGTTTTGTGTTTCTATGTTTGGTTTCTGTTTCGGCCTAGTATGGTCCTCAATCAGAGGCAGGTGTCATTAGTTTTCTCTGATTGAGAATCATACCTAGGTAGCCTGGGTTTCACTGTTGGTTTGTGGGTGTTTGTTTCCGTGTGTGTGTTTGTCGCCACACGGTACCGTTTCGGTTTGGTTATTTCACGTATTCATTTATTGTTTTTGTATTTCATAGTGTTCAGTGCTTTTCTTATTAAAATCGTCATGAACACTTACCACGCCGCATCTTGGTCTGATCCTTACTCTGCTGTTACATCTACCATCTTCCTTTATTCCATGCGGGCCTGTCTAAATGGGATGTTTTGGCAGAATGATCATTATTTGGCTAATCATGAGGGCATCTTGGAAAAACGTGTGTGGTATGGGGGCCTCGTTGGGAATAAATGGGCCGGTGTGTTAGAAATTCCCTTTCTGGTTCCAGTCCGCCCCTCTTCATTGTCTTTGAGATCTGGTACAGAGCAGAGGAGACGTGAAGTGGTGTGATGATGTCTCAGGGGGGTCGGTGGCTGTTGCAACATGTTGCAACATTGTAAACGCTCATCATTAGTCTGTGTACAATGGCTGTTGATTCATTCATTTAAATGCCAAACAATCACATGTTCTGCAAATTTACTTTCATATATTAATTCCCATACAGCATAGTTATGTCTTCCCATACAGAATAGTTATGTCTTCCCATACAGAATAGTTATGTCTTCCCATACAGCATAGTTATGTCTTCCCATACAACATAGTTATGTCTTCCCATACAGAATAGTTATGTCTTCCCATACAGCATAGTTATGTCTTCCCATACAGCATAGTTATGTCTTCCCATACAGCATAGTTATGTCTTCCCATACAGCATAGTTATGTCTTCCCATACAGCATAGTTATGTCTTCCCATACAGCATAGTTATGTCTTCCCATACAGCATAATTATGTCTTCCCATACAGCATAGTTATGTCTTCCCATACAGCATAGTTGTGTGTCTTCCCATACAGCATAGTTATATGACTTCCCATACAGCATAATTATGTCTTCCCATACAGCATAGTTATGTCTTCCCATACAGCATAGTTATGTCTTCCCATACAGCATAGTTATGTCTTCCCATACAGCATAATTATGTCTTCCCATACAGCATAGTTATGTCTTCCCATACAGCATAATTATGTCTTCCCATACAGCATAATTATGTCTTCCCATACAGCATAATTATGTTTTCCCATACAGCATAATTATGTCTTCCCATACAGCATAATTATGTCTTCCCATACAGCATAGTTGTATGTCTTCCCATACAGCATAATTATGTCTTCCCATACAGCATAATTATGTCTTCCCATACAGCATAATTATGTCTTCCCATACAGCATAATTATGTCTTCCTATACAGCATAGTTATGTCTTCCCATACAGCATAATTATGTCTTCCCATACAGCATAATTATGTCTTCCCATACAGCATAATTATGTCTTCCCATACAGCATAGTTGTATGTCTTCCCATACAGCATAATTATGTCTTCCCATACAGCATAATTATGTCTTCCCATACAGCATAATTATGTCTTCCCATACAGCATATATGTCTTCCCATTCAGCATAATGTCAACCCATGTTGACACTGAGACTATGTTGTCTAGGCTATGCCTAATGAGGCCTGAACGACAGACAGACAGACAGACAGACAGACAGACAGACAGACAGACAGACAGACAGACAGACAGACAGACAGACAGACAGACAGACAGACAGACAGACAGACAGATATCTACTGTATAACACAACACTGGTATGTTTTCAGCCCTGCGGGCAACGTTTTCCGTGGGCCCCAGTGTGTAGTGAGCTAATCAAACCACCTCTATAATATCCTGGGTGTTAACACCAAGCAGAGCCAACAGAGCCTGGAGAAATCTCTGCATCTATTCCACATGTATAATGCAGCAGCAGGAAATGGAATCCAGGGAGCAGAGCAGCTCTTCAGTTGAGGCTGAACAGGCTGATTGGTCACTGGACTTAGTCTATGCCCCAAATGGGACCCTATTCCCTTTTATAGTGCACTACTTTTGACCAGAGTTCTTAGATAGTAGTGCACTATATTGGGAATATGGTGCCATTTGTCAGAGTGTCGCAAGGCAAGTGAACCCTATTCCCTATATACTGTAGTGCATTACTTTTGACCAGAGCCCTATGGGAGCCTATTGACCCAAAAGAAGTGCACTAAATAGAAAATAGGGTGCTATTTGGGATGAGAGCTTAGTTCTGGGTCAGCTGCATGAAGTGATACATCTCTGTGTTTTGCTGAGACTTTGGACAAGGTCTCACGAGAATCCCAATTAAGGAGCTAATGCTGAATATATTTCCTTAAAACAGTTGGTAAACCAGGCATGTCTAGGCTTCTTGGCAAACACTCAATGTTTACGTCCAAAATGGCACCCTATTTCCTTTGTAGTGTACTACTTTGACCTGGGCCCGTGGTGCATTATGTAGGCTATAGGGTGCCATTTTGGACGCCAACAAGTCACGTCAGAAACTGTATTGATTATGAGGGATGCGGGGGATGGAACGGTTGCCTAGATTCTAGAATAAGGGCAGGGCATTGTAGCCTAGAGGTGTGTTGTTTTTCATGGCGGGTCGATGTTTTTATTGATAGACGCAGTGTGAATTGAAACATGGAGCGGGAGAGCGCCTGTTTTTAACAAGGTTGACGAGGTTCAAATCAATAAAACACCCTTAGCATTGACCAGTTTATTAAATTAGTAAACAAAGAAAGTCCTACTTCTAGTCTTGATACTGTGAGAAATTGATCCACAAACTAGGCCAATTGCTCCTGGACAAAAGCCGTTCTTGTGTTTTCTGGAACAACCCGATCCTCGCATAGACTCAGCACCATGGACAGCTAAAGGAGAGGATATATTCAACGCCGCGAAATCCAGCCTTTGATCCCGATTCCATTGTGATTTCACAGGAGAAGGTGACCTGCTCTGACGTAATCAACAACGCATGATTGTACTGCCTCAAACCTGTACGGACCGCAAAGAACATCTCAGCGACAGCGAGGCCTTCGCTTCATACAACTCTGACAGTTCTTTCCGATCTAAACCGTTACCATGGCGTTGCCGTTGGGAACATAAGGTCGGTAAACCTCTTCGCGCTGAAGCACATTACCCCGTTGACCCAATTTATTCTGGGTCAGTCTTTGATGTCTTGTAGAGAAAAACAACACATAGACCTGCATGTGAAACGAACATTAAATTAGAAAGTACAGTCGTCGTCAGTCGTACAGTCAGTCGCGTGCAAATGTTTAAGAACATAAATAGAGCGAATTCAATGCGTAGTATTCTAGCGGTGTATCTATCCTGTCACTCTAATGTTATGTGCGCATGCAGGTGAGTGCCGGCCTATATACATACAAGCATGGATAATGAAGGCTATACACTGTGACCTGAGGTCTGGATTAGTTCACAGGTGTGTGTGTGTGTGTGTGTGTGTGTGTGTGTGTGTGTGCGTGGAGGAACATGAGTAGCCATGCAGTAACCAGAGCCCACCTCTGTCATTAAACCCATCTGTTGTCATCAGACACTGCCTCATGCTAACCTGTTTCGGTTTCAGGCTTTGTGAGGCTGGTCATTCTTCTCTCTGCTGCTACACTGAGCTGTGACGCTGTGATATCATCACTGGGGAGACTCCATGACACTTCACTGAGCTGTGACGCTGTGATATTATCACTGGGGAGACTCCATGACACTTCACTGAGCTGTGATGCTGTGATATTATCACTGGGGAGACTCCATGACACTTCACTGAACTGTGACGCTGTGATATTATCACTGGGGAGACTCCATGACACTTCACTGAGCTGTGACGCTGTGATATTATCACTGGGGAGACTCCATGACACATCACTGAGCTGTGACGCTGTGATATTATCACTGGGGAGACACCATGACACTTCACTGAGCTGTGATGCTGGGATATTATCACTGGGGAGACTCCATGACACTTCACTGAGCTGTGACGCTGGGATATTATCACTAGGGAGACTCCATGACACTTCACTGAGCTGTGACGCTTGGATATTAGTAGTATCTTCCTGTATGGTACAGGTCCTGCTGAGAGCACAGACACAGAGACCAAGTCTGTGTGCTGCTCAGCCTAGACAGTGGATAGGGTGTCACTAACCCAGATCCTGTTGCGGACGCTAGCCTACTGCTGTTGACAACGCCATCGTCACTATGACCAGCCTAGGGATCCAGCAACGTCCCACTGACCACAGACAGATAGGGAGGAGTCCTTTACTCCTGTCTCACAAACAGAGGTCTTCCTCCTCCCTGCCCCTCCTGAAACGCCTGCACCAGGCTGGGGGGCCGTATGCTGTCGCTGAGCCCCAGACAGACCCGCCGTCGCTGGGTGACTACTTCTCCCTCCTCCAGCGACTGAAAGAGGAGACTTACATGTACAAACAGAACAAGGATCTGAAACAGGTACAGAGCAGGAAGCCATGGTGTAAGCAGCAGCCTCACTCTCCACCTCTGGCCAGGTAAGAGAACTTATCCTCCTGCATGACTCCATTTTGTTTGCCAGTGCCCTACAGTATATTTGGTTATTGTACTGTCTGTGTTGTACATCATGTCTTGGTGCACTATGTACTGTCTGTGTTGTACATCATGTCTTGGTGCACTATGTACTGTCTGTGTTGTACATCATGTCTTGGTGCACTATGTACTGTCTGTGTTGTACATCATGTCTTGGTGCACTATGTACTGTCTGTGTTGTACATCATGTCTTGGTGCACTATGTACTGTCTGTGTTGTACATCATGTCTTGGTGCACTATGTACTGCCTGTGTTGTACATCATGTCTTGGTGCACTATGTACTGTCTGTGTTGTACATCATGTCTTGGTGCACTATGTACTGTCTGTGTTGTACATCATGTCTTGGTGCACTATGTACTGTCTGTGTTGTACATCATGTCTTGGTGCACTATGTACTGTCTGTGTTGTACATCATGTCTTGGTGCACTATGTACTGTCTGTGTTGTACATCATGTCTTGGTGCACTATGAACTGTCTGTGTTGTACATCATGTCTTGGTGCACTATGTACTGTCTGTGTTGTACATCATGTCTTGGTGCACTATGTACTGTCTGTGTTGTACATCATGTCTTGGTGCACTATGGGAACTACATGTAGCTTAGCTGATGGAAAGAAATCCTTTAGTCTGTCATAGACCTGATGGTCAGAGATGTTATGAATGATGTCACATGGGAATGTTAGCGGGTCACATCTGAACAGGAGTGTCGTTGGGAACCCTAGTCTACATCCCAAATGCCATTCTATTCCATTTACAGTGCACTACTTTTGACCTGTCCAAATAGGGAATAGGGTCCCATTAGGGACGCCCTTGACCTTGACTTGTTCCTCAGCAACAGGTTTAAATGTCCTCTTGCAGTCCTCTTCCCAGAGGCCCTAGCAGCAGAGTCCCACCACTTCCCGGAGTTCCCAGTAGCAGCAGCAGGGTTTTACCGTCGGGTCGTACCCAGCGTAGACTGAGCCAGCACTCCAGCCACAAGATGGCGTCCTCCTCCCAGAAGAGTAAACACACCCCTGCCATCATCAAGGGCCATCGCCACTTAAGCTACGGAGGATCCGTCCCACCTGAGTAAGATTAGCATTAGGACCATGACTTTTTAATGGCGGAAACTTGTCTTCTGATTTACTTGAACTACTTCTGAGTATCAAGCATTCAGTAGCATTCAGAAAATTCTCTCTCAAAATAATATAAACATTTTTAAAAAACTATTCCAAGTGTGAGCCAAAGTCCTTGATTTCGAGTAATTGTGAGATTGTGGATTGATTGAAAATGTACTAACCATTTTTCTCCTTTGAAATGTCAACATTCACCTACCAAGGGTATGTTGTATTTGTTGGAATGCGTTCCAAATGGCACCCTATTCCCTACACTGTGCACTCCTTTTGACCAGTAGTGCACTCTATAGGGAATAGGGTGCCATTTGAGAGGCAACTGAGGGTTCTTCTCCTTTAATGTCTTCACAGGAACATCACCATTCAACAGTTTTATGACCTTACACCTACCAAGAAAAGTAACGTCCGCCTCAACGACCAGCTGTAGGTTGACTTATACATATTATAATGTGTGTCCCAAATGGCACCCTATTCCCGATATGGTGCACTATTGTTGACCAGGGCCCATATGGTTGTGGTCAAAAGTAGTGCACTATAAAAGGAAGAGGGTGCCATTTGGGATGAACTGCTATAGTTCATGGCTGAAATCATTTTTACACCAATATAATGTTCATATTGATTATCCTCTTATTTTACAAACATTTATTTTCAGTATACCAAAACCAACGGACATCAACATCGCGTAAGTACTCATTCTGTGATCTAGATCAGTTTCTCGTTCTCAATTGTTACAGTACTACTGGAATATCCTTCAACCGCAGGGCTCTCCAACCCTGTTCCTGGAGAGCTACCATCCTGTAGGTTTTATCTCCAACCCTGTTCCTGGAGAGCTACCATCCTGTAGGTTTTATCTCCAACCCTGTTCCTGGACAGCTACCATCCTGTAGGTTTTATCTCCAACCCTGTTCCTGGAGAGAGCTACCATCCTGTAGGTTTTATCTCCAACCCTGTTCCTGGAGAGCTACCATCCTGTAGGTTTTATCTCCAACCCTGTTCCTGGAGAGCTACCATCCTGTAGGTTTTATCTCCAACCCTGTTCCTGGAGAGCTACCATCCTGTAGGTTTTTATCTCCAACCCTGTTCCTGGAGAGCTACCATCCTGTAGGTTTTATCTCCAACCCTGTTCCTGGAGAGCTACCATCCTGTAGGTTTTATCTCCAACCCTGTTCCTGGAGAGCTACCATCCTGTAGGTTTTATCTCCAACCCTGTTCCTGGAGAGCTACCATCCTGTAGGTGGTGAAGTGTCAACCCTAATCTAGCACACCTGATTCTAATAATTAGCTGGTTGATACGCTGAATCAGGTCAGTTACAACTGAGGTTGGAGCAGAAAACCTATAGGAGGGTAACTCTCCAGGAACAGGGTTGGAGTTAAAACCTACAGGAGAGTAGTTCTCCAGGAACAGGGTTGGAGTTATAACCTACAGGAGGTTAACTCTCCAGGAACAGGGTTGGATACCCCAGTTCTACAGAAACTACTTATATACAGTTGGTCTCTGCTTCCTTTATTGTTATGCCCTCCTCCTCAACAGTAAGATCATTATAAAATGTATAGGATTCATATCCATCTAACTGCTTACTGTATATGAAATGTTGTCTCTGTCCTTTATTGCTCTGCCCTCCCAACAGAGAGTGGAGAAAGGAGGACACAGTTTATAGTGCTGATATCATTTACACTGACTGCTTCAATACAGTTGTAATGCCTGTCCTACTGTCACTGCTATGCCCTCCCTCCCTACAGAGAGATAATGATACAGTTGTAATGCCTGTCCTTCCTTCACTGCTATGCCCTCCCTCCCTACAGAGAGATAATGATACAGTTGTAATGCCTGTCCTTCCTTCACTGCTATGCCCTCCCTCCCTACAGAGAGATAATGATACAGTTGTAATGCCTGTCCTTCCTTCACTGCTATGCCCTCCCTCCCTACAGAGAGATAATGATACAGTTGTAATGCCTGTCCTTCCTTCACTGCTATGCCCTCCCTCCCTACAGAGAGATAATGATACAGTTGTAATGCCTGTCCTTCCTTCACTGCTATGCCCTCCCTCCCTACAGAGAGATAATGATACAGTTGTAATGACTGTCCTTCCTTCTCTGCTATGCCCTCCCTCCCTACAGAGAGATAATGATACAGTTGTAATGGCTGTCCTTCCTTCACTGCTATGCCCTCCCTCCCTACAGAGAGATAATGATACAGTTGTAATGGCTGTCCTTCCTTCACTGCTATGCCCTCCCTCCCTACAGAGAGATAATGATACAGTTGTAATGCCTGTCCTTCCTTCACTGCTTTGCCCTTCCTCCCTACAGAGAGATAATGATACAGTTGTAATGCCTGTCCTTCCTTCACTGCTATGCCCTCCCTCCCTACAGAGAGATAATGATACAGTTGTAATGGCTGTCCTTCCTTCACTGCTATGCCCTCCCTCCCTACAGAGAGATAATGATACAGTTGTAATGCCTGTCCTTCCTTCACTGCTATGCCCTCCCTCCCTACAGAGAGATAATGATACAGTTGTAATGCCTGTCCTTCCTTCACTGCTATGCCCTCCCTCCCTATAGAGAGATAATGATACAGTTGTAATGCCTGTCCTTCCTTCACTGCTATGCCCTCCCTCCCTATAGAGAGATAATGATACAGTTGTAATGGCTGTCCTTCCTTCACTGCTATGCCCTCCCTCCCCACAGAGAGATAATGATACAGTTGTAACGGCTGTCCTTCCTTCACTGCTATGCCCTCCCTCCCCACAGAGAGATAATGATACAGTTGTAATGGCTGTCCTTCCTTCACTGCTATGCCCTCCCTCCCTACAGAGAGATAATGATAAAGGTTCCAATTCCAAAAGAACATCCGTATCAGTCCCACATCTCCCGCTTCGCCCTGTTCCCAACGTTCCGCTCACCAGACGACCCCGACACAGGCGTGAGAGCTGCGTCACTACGACCCCTGAACCCCCTCGTCCCGTCCTCTGCTCCAGAGGTCACCGTGCTGAGAAAGACAAAAGGTGGTGTGTGTGTGTGCGAACTGCATGTGTGTCTGTGCGTGTCTGTATGTGTGTGTGTGTGTGTGTGTGTGTGCGAACTGCATGTGTGTCTGTGCGTGTCTGTATGTGTGTGTGTGTGTGTCTGCCCGTATAAGGTCGCACACACAAGCGCAAGCCTCATTCCCAGATGAAGTGTCTTGTCTTCAATCCCAGGAGGTCCTTATCGTCATGAGGTACTGGAGGCACCCATGACAACCAGGAAGAAAACCATCTCATGGCCAGGACAACATGGCTTCCTGGATGTGAGTAGCTACAGTACAGTCATTTAGCTAAGTCAGGTTTCCCTCTCACTGTACACAGAAACATGTGTGTCCCAAAATAGCACACTATTCCCCATAGAGTGCACTGCATAGGGTATCGAGTGCTATTTGGGAGGCAGAATATGATCCTTAATGTTATATTTCATCTCATCTGACCAGTGAAGCCCAATAAATGAATGTTCTCACTGAAGTGAATGACTAGGGGTTTGTTCTAAATGGTACCCTATTCCTTAATAGTACCCTATTCCAGGGCCCTGCTCAGAAGTAGTGCACTTTTAAGGGAATAGGGTGCCATTCGGGAAGCAACCTAAGGAAGAAGGTCACATGCACACTCCATCTGTTCCCGACACCTGTGTCCTGTGTCACCTTTCTCTTTGTCTCTCTCTCAGCACCCCAAGCCAGTTAAGGGCGAGGCCCAGACCCAGGTATTCTACCCTAAGTCCCAAAAGACAGTGTTTCCCAACCCCACACTGCGTGACTGGGACGTCACGCTGTCTGAACGAACAGCCAACATGCTCCGCAACGTGGAGAAGTCCCACTGGGTCACCTCCTACCAGCTTCACTACACAGGTATAGAGAGCAGAGCCCCAAACACGCAGGCTGTATCCCAACAGGCTTCCTATTCCCTATGTAGTCCATACGGCTCTGGTCAAAAGATGTGTACTCTATAGGGGACAGGGTGCCATTTGAGACGCTCCCAGAGACATGGAGGAATACCCAGACTATTTGGACCAGGGAACTGGCGGCCCGCGGATCAATTTAACAATTATTATTGTACATGTTTTTAGGAACTCAGTCTGGGTCTCAACTTCCTGTTAAGAGTTAGAATAGTAGAATACACAAGGTGCAAGTTTTGACATTTGGTTGTGGATCAGCAGTTTTTCTACAGTCACTCAATTAGCCCCATGTCCGCTACCATTTTTTAGATTGGTTAGTTAGTCTAGCCAGCTATCTAAACTTGTAGTAATCATGGTGGAATCACTGACCGGGGGGCCGCATTGATTTGGTTAGTCACTCTCACTCAGATATCATATTAAATATGGCAAGCATGTCATGTGTTTTTACTCCAGGCACTGGGTCTACTAATCCCTGGAGGTTGGATGACTACCATGAGAACACCGTTGACATGATCACTGGGAAGATAACTCCCTACACAACACAGCTGGTACGTACAGTAACACAGGAATCACCTGAATATACAGTGCAGTTGTAATATTCCTACATTTAACTGCTTCGCTAGAATAACACATTATTAGCCTCCAAACCTTCTTTAACTTCCCCAACTACCATAGAAATAGTTTTTGACTGCTTAAACAAACACACAGGTCTTCTTCAGTATCACTTTACTCTGATGACTGAACGAGACAAACCTCCTCATAACAAACCTGTGCTTGTCTCTCTCAGAGGGAGCGATCCCATCCCGTCCTGCTGCCCCCTAAACCACGAGACGGGGTCAAGGCCAGAATACGCCAGGGCCGTCATAAGGTGGAGAGCACCTACCACCCTCCTGTCACTGCCCCAGCAGCAGAGTCCCACAGCACAGACCAGACTTCCACAAAGAATCACCCTGCTGGGCCTCTGGGAACTATGTCTGGTCACCAAAGTCATCAGGAGATAAAGGGGAACCCTTCTACTCAGGACGGCCATCCCAACAACAGCCACGGCCACTCAGAGTTCAGTCTAGCCAGGCCTGGGGCTGGAGATGTGTCTGTGCCGGAGCCTGCTCAGGTGTCTGGCTATGTGTTCCCTGGTCACCACCTTCTAGATCAAGGCTCCAGTTGTGAGAGGTGTGGGGAGGAGAGGTGTGAGTGCCAGGTTAAGGAGGTCAGAGAAGGGCTCCATCACCCAGGGCCAGGGGCATCAGACCCCCAGCAGAGCAGCCAGGCTCCCAGAGCCTCCCTGGAGAAGGTCACAGACACAGAGAGCTCTCTGGCCTTGTACAGCTGCCAGCTGCCCCATTCTCCCCTGAATGAGACCACAGAGGTCACCAAAGAGAATAACACCCAGAGAGAGGTATGGTACGAGGATGTTCCTAGCAGCAAGAAGCAGAGCTACACAGCATCAGGGGGTAACCTGTTCAGCCTGAGCCAGCCAGCTCCACCGTTGGCTACTAACAACACAGGGGCGGCATATGAATCTGAGACAGAGCTGTCTGCTGCTGATCTGGTCTCTCCCAACATCCGTAACTGGCGTTCAGGCGGGAATTTAGTTCTGGGTTCTGAGATGACTGTCAATCAGACCCTAGAAGAACAGGATCGGGAGTGGCAGAACAGAGAGATCCCCATCCCACGCAGTATCTCCAACCCCTGTATCCAACCCCGTCCACATGCCCTGCCTTCCACCCACCCAGGGGAGAGGGGCCGGTGCCAGCTGGCCCTGTTGGAGCTCCAGGACTCCTTCAGTAAGTCAGAGGTCCACCGTCTCTTCCACAGCTCCCTCCAGGGGGGCGCGGTCAATCTGCAGGACAATGTACACACCGGGAGAAAGCACCGCTTCTACGGATTCAACTCCTTCTATTTCCACAACTGAGCACTGTATTGTAGACCTACCACTATGCCCACAGTCTGTAGGGAGTGGAAGACATCAGAGGGCTTAGTGAGTTGAATGGGTCTACGGTCTACAACGTTATCTCTTCATGATGGGAAATCCAACCATATACTGTTGCTTACTCAAAGCTACTGACATGTTTTGCTTATGATGTCTATCTTATGATGTCTGTCTTATCATGTCTGTCTTATCATGTCTGTCTTATCATGTCTGTCTTATCATGTCTGTCTTATCATGTCTGTCTTATCATGTCTATCTTATCATGTCTGTCTTATCATGTCTGTCTTATCATGTCTGTCTTATCATGTCTGTCTTATCATGTCTGTCTTATCATGTCTGTCTTATCATGTCTGTCTTATCATGGCTGTCTTATGATGTCTATCTTATCATGTCTGTCTTATGATGTCTGTCTTATCATGTCTGTCTTATCATGTCTGTCTTATGATGTCTATCTTATCATGTCTGTCTTAAGATGTCTATCTT
Source organism: Oncorhynchus mykiss (assembly GCF_013265735.2). Classification (NCBI taxonomy): domain Eukaryota; kingdom Metazoa; phylum Chordata; class Actinopteri; order Salmoniformes; family Salmonidae; genus Oncorhynchus; species Oncorhynchus mykiss. Next base: position 7,262,721 of record NC_048566.1, on the reverse strand, counting down.
TCCATGTGCAGATGGTTCTAATAAAATCATCCAGAAGTAGTGTACATGCTTTGAGTGTATATATGCGGCACTATACATGACACAATGACAGATGGAATGACTGATGAACACATGAAAGGGACACATTTATGGTCCGTTACAAAAGCATAAAGAAGTCTACAGATGACTAATAATACAAGTGGACCAAGGAGTCCACCTCAGACAATATACTGATGTGCATGTAGCCAGATACAGAATCCAGATACATACAGATACAGAGCCAGATACAGAATCCAGATACAGAGGCAGATACAGAATCCAGATACAGAGCCAGATACAGAATCCATATACAGAATTCAGATACAGAGCCAGATACAGAGCCAGATACAGAATCCAGATACAGATACAGATACAGAGCCAGATACATAATCCAGATACAGAGCCAGATACAGAATCCAGATACAGAGCCAGATACAGAGCCAGATACAGAATCCAGATACAGAGCCAGATACAGAATCCAGATACAGAGCCAGATACAGAATCCAGATACAGAATACAGAGCCAGAGCCAGATACAGAGCCAGATACAGAATCCAGATACAGAGCCAGATACAGATACAGAATCCAGATACAGAGCCAAATCCAGATACAGAATTCAGATACAGAATCCAGATACAGAGCCAGATACAGAATCCATACAGAATCCAGATACAGAATCCAGATACAGAGCCAGATACAGAATCCAGATACAGAGCCAGATACACAGCCAGATACAGAACCAGAAACACAGCCAGATACAGAGCCAGATACAGAGCCAGATACAGAGCCAGATACAGAATCCAGATACAGAGCCAGATACAGAGCCAGATACAGAGCCAGATACAGAATCCAGATACAGAGCCAGATACACAGCCAGATACAGAGCCAGATACAGAGCCAGATACACAGCCAGATACACAGCCAGATACAGAGCCAGATACAGAGCCAGATACAGAATCCAGATACAGAGCCAGATACACAGCCAGATACAGAATCCAGATACAGAATCCATATTTTCACACCGCAAGTTCTGCATTGACCTTCTTTCGAGCAGCAGCATCTGAGAGAGAAAAATACCTTTTCACCTCCAACACCATGTGTTGCCAGTCAGATTGGCTTTACAGCTTGACACAAAAGACTGTTCTGTGTTCCATGCCAGTGAGTCATGCCGGAGTGGAATGTCCTTGGGCGTTCTACAGCAGTCTGTCCTTCCATCTTAGTCAGGTAAATACTCTCTAAGAAAGGATGCTCAGAGTACAGCAGGGATCTGGAGAGAGCTACTGATCACTGATCATGTACTGATGATGTTGTTCAGACATATAAAACGAGTTATGAATTAGAATTGTTTAAGACTGCATGTGAAATAACTTAAAAGCTCTTGATAATGTTTTATCTAGCTAGATGTGTAGTGCCAATTCACTGTGTAAATCAGTTTCATTCACATTGAAAATATAGACATTGTTTTCAGTAGGTTTATGACCATAATTTCTTCCTATGACAGCTTCTCTGGTACATCAGTGGCTATTATACCGTTTGTCCAGTAGATGGCAGTATAGGCCAGGATTTCCCAACTGTCTCTGGTCTTTAGAACTGTGGGTAGTTCCCGGAAGCCTCTCAAAGGATGCTCAGCTGACCTCAGACAAGTGACCTTTGACTCCACTACCCTGTTGCATAATTCTCTCATGTGGCCATAACTCAACAGCATGGCACCATGTAAAATATGTGTTTTGATTGTAAAAACAAAAAGTTAAGCAAAAGAAACCAGGTAGGCTATGCTACAGTTGAACACCATCAGCTCTAAAACGCTTACTATAGGCCTAACTCAGAACAACACTGTAGGCCTAACTCAGAACAACACTGTAGGCCTAACTCAGAACAACACTGTAGGACTAACTCAGAACAACACTATAGGCCTAACTCAGAACAACACTGTAGGACTAACTCAGAACAACACTATAGGCCTAACTCAGAACAACACTGTAGGACTAACTCAGAACAACACTATAGGCCTAACTCAGAACAACACTATAGGCCTAACTCAGAACAACACTGTAGGCCTAACTCAGAACAACACTGTAGGACTAACTCAGAACAACACTGTAGGCCTAACTCAGAACAACACTGTAGGCCTAACTCAGAACAACAATGTAGGCCTAACTAAGAACAACACTGTAGGACTAACTCAGAACAACACTGTAGGCCTAACTAAGAACAACACTGTAGGCCTAACTCAGAACAACAATGTAGGCCTAACTCAGAACAACACTGTAGGCCTAACTCAGAATAACACTATAGGACTAACTCAGAATAACACTATAGGACTAACTCAGAATAACACTATAGGACTAACTCAGAACAACACTATAGGCCTAACTCAGAATAACACTATAGGCCTAACTCAGAATAACACTATAGGCCTAACTCAGAACAACACTATAGGTCTAACTCAGAATAACACTATAGGCCTAACTCAGAACAACACTATAGGCCTAACTCAGAATAACACTATAGGCCTAACTCAGAATAACACTATAGGCCTAACTCAGAACAACACTATAGGTCTAACTCAGAATAACACTATAGGCCTAACTCAGAACAACACTATAGGCCTAACTCAGAATAACACTATAGGCCTAACTCAGAATAACACTATAGGCCTAACTCAGAACAACACTATAGGCCTAACTCAGAACAACACTGTAGGCCTAACTCAGGACAACACTGTAGGCCTAACTCAGAACAACACTATAGGCCTAACTCAGAACAACACTGTAGGACTAACTCAGAACAACACTGTAGGCCTAACTCAGAATAACACTGTAGACATACAGCACTAAGAAGATCCTAATGCATTGTCCCATAAAACTGATTGAGATCAAATGGTTGGCATGCAGATGCTGCATGGACGTTTCACCATACAACTTGAAGAATATTCATTCACAATTGACAGGGAGAAATATGAAGGGAGGGGTGACCATAAAACTGTGTGTGAAATAGAGGTAAAGAAGCACATGTGCAGGACAGGATATGAATCTATCCTAAATCTGTCAGTTAAACTTTCAAATGAAAACATCTAAAAAAGTAAACAAGTTAGTGGAGTCATTCACAGTGTAAACCAGCGCACCACCCAGGGTTAGAATCAAGTGCATTGCCTGGGAAACAGTGGCCGATGGCAACAAGGTATCATTACCAGTAATGCTCATGATTGTTTGCATGTTATACTTTGAAATAATTGGCATGAATAATGACTAGGTATAATCTCAAGGAGACAGGTGTGGCCACAAATATGCATCATGCTCCTGTATGTGTAGTCATGGTGACAGTGGGAGCAGACCATGTTTTGCACAACTCCAGGAGAAGGTCTTTTGGAACCTACATCATGACCAGAAGCTATTATGGCTTCAAGTTTCTCCACCTTGTTCACATCCCCCACCATTGAAGGGGGCAGTGATTGTTTAACCAGGGCTTTAGGAACACACTTATACCATTCAAAAACAACATAACAAACACATCTGCAGCCGTCGTTCGAGAGGTGGGGTTGTAATCGCTCATATGAGAGGACGCTCTTTAGGTCACAGAACGTGTCTGGTGTAGCTGTTTAAGATGGTGAGTAAGTGGCCTTTACCTCAGACTAGGCCACGCTGAATGAACACCTTTACCTCAGAGTATGCCACGCTGAAGGAACACCTTTACCTCAGAGTAGGCCACGCTGAATCAACACCTTTACCTCAGAGTAGGCCACGCTGAATGAACACCTTTACCTCAGAGTAGGCCACGCTGAATGAACACCTTTACCTCAGAGTAGGCCACGCTGAATGAACACCTTTACCTCAGACTAGGCCACGCTGAATGAACACCTTTACCTCAGAGTAGGCCACGCTGAATGAACACCTTTACCTCAGAGTAGGCCACGCTGAATGAACACCTTTACCTCAGAGCAGGCCACGCTGAATGAACACCTTTACCTCAGAGTAGGCCACGCTGAATGAACACCTTTACCTCAGACTAGGCCACGCTGAATGAACACCTTTACCTCAGAGTAGGCCACGCTGAATGAACACCTTTACCTCAGAGTAGGCCACGCTGAATGAACACCTTCACCTCAGAGTATGCCACGCTGAAGGAACACCTTTACCTCAGAGTAGGCCACGCTGAATCAACACCTTTACCTCAGAGTAGGCCACGCTGAATGAACACCTTTACCTCAGACTAGGCCACGCTGAATGAACACCTTTACCTCAGAGTAGGCCACGCTGAATGAACACCTTTACCTCAGAGTAGGCCACGCTGAATGAACACCTTTACCTCAGAGCAGGCCACGCTGAATGAACACCTTTACCTCAGAGTAGGCCACGCTGAATGAACACCTTTACCTCAGACTAGGCCACGCTGAATGAACACCTTTACCTCAGAGTAGGCCACGCTGAATGAACACCTTTACCTCAGAGTAGGCCACGCTGAATGAACACCTTCACCTCAGAGTATGCCACGCTGAAGGAACACCTTTACCTCAGAGTAGGCCACGCTGAATCAACACCTTTACCTCAGAGTAGGCCACGCTGAATGAACACCTTTACCTCAGAGTAGGCCACGCTGAATGAACACCTTTACCTCAGAGTAGGCCACGCTGAATGAACACCTTTACCTCAGACTAGGCCACGCTGAATGAACACCTTTACCTCAGAGTAGGCCACGCTGAATGAACACCTTTACCTCAGAGTAGGCCACGCTGAATGAACACCTTTACCTCAGAGCAGGCCACGCTGAATGAACACCTTTACCTCAGAGTAGGCCACGCTGAATGAACACCTTTACCTCAGACTAGGCCACGCTGAATGAACACCTTTACCTCAGAGTAGGCCACGCTGAATGAACACCTTTACCTCAGAGTAGGCCACGCTGAATGAACACCTTTACCTCAGAGTAGGCCACGCTGAATGAACACCTTTACCTCAGAGTAGGCCACGCTGAATGAACACCTTTACCTCAGAGTAGGCCACGCTGAATGAACACCTTTACCTCAGAGCAGGCCACGCTGAATGAACACCTTTACCTCAGAGTAGGCCACGCTGAATGAACACCTTTACCTCAGACTAGGCCACGCTGAATGAACACCTTTACCTCAGAGTAGGCCACGCCGAATGAACACCTTTACCTCAGAGTAGGCCACGCTGAATGAACACCTTCACCTCAGAGTATGCCACGCTGAAGGAACACCTTTACCTCAGAGTAGGCCACGCTGAATCAACACCTTTACCTCAGAGTAGGCCACGCTGAATGAACACCTTTACCTCAGAGTAGGCCACGCTGAATGAACACCTTTACCTCAGAGTAGGCCACGCTGAATGAACACCTTTACCTCAGACTAGGCCACGCTGAATGAACACCTTTACCTCAGAGTAGGCCACGCTGAATGAACACCTTTACCTCAGAGTAGGCCACGCTGAATGAACACCTTTACCTCAGAGCAGGCCACGCTGAATGAACACCTTTACCTCAGAGTAGGCCACGCTGAATGAACACCTTTACCTCAGACTAGGCCACGCTGAATGAACACCTTTACCTCAGAGTAGGCCACGCTGAATGAACACCTTTACCTCAGAGTAGGCCACGCTGAATGAACACCTTTACCTCAGAGTAGGCCACGCTGAATGAACACCTTTACCTCAGAGTAGGCCACGCTGAATGAACACCTTTACCTCAGACTAGGCCACGCTGAATGAACACCTTTACCTCAGAGTAGGCCACGCTGAATGAACACCTTTACCTCAGAGTAGGCCACGCTGAATGAACACCTTTACCTCAGAGTAGGCCACGCTGAATGAACACCTTTACCTCAGAGTAGGCCACGCTGAATGAACACCTTTACCTCAGAGTAGGCCACGCTGAATGAACACCTTTACCTCAGAGTAGGCCATGCTGAATGAACACCTTTACCTCAGACTAGGCCACGCTGAATGAACACCTTTACCTCAGAGTAGGCCACGCTGAATGAACACCTTTACCTCAGAGTAGGCCACGCTGAATGAACACCTTTACCTCAGAGTAGGCCATGCTGAATGAACACCTTTACCTCAGACTAGGCCACGCTGAATGAACACCTTTACCTCAGAGCAGGCCACGCTGAATGAACACCTTTACCTCAGAGTAGGCCACGCTGAATGAACACCTTTACCTCAGAGCAGGCCACGCTGAATGAACACCTTTACCTCAGACTAGGCCACGCTGAATGAACACCTTTACCTCAGACTAGGCCACGCTGAATGAACACCTTTACCTCAGACTAGGCCACGCTGAATGAACACCTTTACCTCAGAGTAGGCCACGCTGAATGAACACCTTTACCTCAGAGTAGGCCACGCTGAATGAACACCTTTACCTCAGAGCAGGCCATGCTGAATGAACACCTTTACCTCAGACTAGGCCATGCTGAATGAACACCTTTACCTCAGAGTAGGCCACGCTGAATGAACACCATTACCACAGAGTAGGCCACGCTGAATGAACACCTGTCCATTATCAATCCCAGAGACGGGCAAGTTTTTGAACGCACGATAGAGGTCAATGAACGAGACAAACACATTTTAGCCTACCTACTTACAGAAGTTGTGTATCAAGCCTTTTTTTTTAAATGTCAGTTTTGTGATCTGATCAATATGATCCAATCACTATCTGATCAAGGTTTGTTGCTTCTACATTTTGTATTAAAATGTGTCTCTTATCTGTCCACTGTGTCCACATTGTGACCAGATTAGCTGGTGCCTCCCTGTATGCAAATAATTGAAAACAATATATATATATATATATATACATTTACATACATATACATTTTAGACAGTTACAAAGTCCATTGGATTTCCAATGGTGCTACCTGTCAAAGGTTTTAGAGACCAGAGACCAGTATAATGATCATTTATTAAACGGTTTGACCATCCAGATCTGTTTACACTCGATTGATATCCAGACGCAATGGGTGCCGGACTACCTCTGGAGGTGGTTAAGGAAGATCTGATCACAATCAGATCACAATGTGTCTTTTAATCATCTACACCTGTCTAAAAATGTGGCCACTATTCAGAATGTGGACAATATCAGGACAAAGGGCGCATGTTAGAAAGTTATTTTGTTTGTTTACGTCCCAAATGACAAATAGCATCCTATTCACTCAAATGGCACCCTATTCCCTATATATAGTGTACTACTTTTGACCAGAATCCTGTGGGCACTATGAGTCCTGGTCAAATGTAGCGCACTATAAAGGGAAACCTGAGCCATCCTCAGAAAGCATACCTGGGACAATTCGTGGGTGCTCTCTCGTGATGACTATCTACGTCACGGAAAAGATGCTGTCAACGGTACCCAATCCCGCCTCTGAACATGAGACGTCCTCCACGGTTCAGTGTTCTGATTTGAGACTGTACTTGTCATTTACACATCGCCCCGCCCCCTTATAAACCGCTTAGCTGAGAAGGAGGCTGGCTGCGGCTGCACGCACTTCGGAAACATTCAATTCACGATGGTGTCAGTCGTCAGTCTGGAGACTGGAAGAAAGCTGCTCGTACTGTAGGTTCAAGTTGTCATTTTAAAACTTTGTTTTTAATTTATTTATACCGCAAAATATAAATTATAGTCTTATATTATTCGCCAACAAATAACACTTTAGTTCAGCGAAAATATTTTACTCTCGTTTATCGTCTCTCGGGAATCTAAACCTCAGTAGAAACTTTACAAAGGTGAGTCCCATGTTGTTTTATTGTATTGTCGGTAGGCCTAAATACTTTATGCTAATTAGTCTGATGTAGCCTGACCGATATTCAGTATGTAGGCATATGACAGTATATAAACTGATTTGTTACAACTTTATAGTGAACCTATTCGTTTTACCTGCTCATAATCGTTCCAGTTGAAGTGCTACTCCCATGTTCCAGCACACTGCTTCACACTTTCCGTTGCAGCAGTCAACCTTCATTCGTTGCAGCAGTCAACCTTCACCAATCATTCGGGTGAATAGTCTACTGCGCTGCGTGGTACAGTTGGAGCTATGCTCCTGTTCCAGCTAAGTGCAGCACATACATTATTCAATTGACCTTATGTTGTCATAAGATTACTCTATAACTACCTTCCACCAGACTGCTATTGCTCAAGTGAATGTAATAGGATGGAATGACATGGAATCGAATAAAATAGATGAGAAAATAATAGAATGGGATGGAATAGAACTTTAGGCCTACATGATCATTTCAGATCATGTATGATACAGTGATTGGACAGACTTCTCTCAAATGATGACATGAAAACTCAAAAACTCATCAAACTCTCCGTTCAACTAGTTGCTCTTTTAATACTTTCAGATTGTTTATCAGGAAACAAGATACCCATGGATCCTTCACTGTTTCCATGGAAACTCCTCTCCTTTGGAACATTCCCTTATCATGTAGTAGATTATATCTTCCATGCTAGCTTCCTTACATGTGTACTTCATTATTACAGTCATCACAGAATCTAAGCTTCCTTACATGTGTACTTCATTATTATAGTCATCACAGAATCTAAGCTTCCTTACATGTGTTCTTCATTATTACAGTCATCACAGAATCTAAGCTTCCTTACATGTGTTCTTCATTATTACAGTCATCACAGAATCTAAGCTTCCTTACATGTGTTCTTCATTATTACAGTCATCACAGAATCTAAGCTTCCTTACATGTGTTCTTCATTATTACAGTCATCACAGAATCTAAGCTTCCTTACATGTGTTCTTCATTAACACAGTCATCACAGAATCTAAGCTTCCTTACATGTGTTCTTCATTATTACAGTCATCACAGAATCTAAGCTTCCTTACATGTGTTCTTCATTATTACAGTCATCACAGAATCTAAACTTCCTTACATGTGTTCTTCATTATTACAGTCATCACAGAATCTAAGCTTCCTTACATGTGTACTTCATTATTACAGTCATCACAGAATCTAAACTTCCTTACATGTGTTCTTCATTATTACAGTCATCACAGAATCTAAGCTTCCTTACATGTGTACTTCATTATTACAGTCATCACAGAATCTAAGCAGCAAAATATTAACAGTGTGAATCATTTATTAGTCTGTGTGTGTGTGTGTATAATATGCCACAAGCATTTCCCTACACCCACAATAACATCCTCTAAATATGTGTATGCGACAAATGACATGTGATTTGATATTACAGGGAGGTGTTGTGGGAATGAACCATTTTCAGATCCTCTGGCTGTGTGCCCAGCCCAGTCCCATAAGCACTTCAGACAATAGTGTTGTTGAATGAAATGATACTTATTTACCTTGACCTTGTGGTTGTAAGAACAACACATTAGTATAAATGAATGGCGTATCACTATCAGACTCTACCGTTGTAAATGATGTCTTTTCCTCACAGAGATCACTGCACCATTTACATTCCAGGTATTTCCACATCACATCATGAGGTTAAAGCATTTATCAGAATCTATCTGCTCAGTCAGGTATTCTAACCAGCAAGCCTCTCCAACACCGTTCTCTTCAGTCTCATCAACAGGGTAGTCTTTCTCATGCCTCTCCAACACCGTTCTCTTCAGTCTCATTAACAGGGTAGCTTTTCTCATGTGTCTCCAACACCGTTCTCTTCAGTCTCATCAACAGGGTAGCCTTTCTCATGTGTTTCCAACACCATTCTCTTCAGTCTCATCAACAGGGTATCTTTCTCATGCCTCTCCAACACCGTTGTCTTCAGTCTCATCAACAGGGTAGCCTTTCTCATGTGTTTCCAACACCGTTCTCTTCAGTCTCATCAACAGGGTAGCCTTTCTCATGTGTTTCCAACACCGTTCTCTTCAGTCTCATCAACAGGGTATCTTTCTCATGCCTCTCCAACACCGTTCTCTTCAGTCTCATTAACAGGGTAGCTTTTCTCATGTGTCTCCAACACCGTTCTCTTCAGTCTCATCAACAGGGTAGCCTTTCTCATGTGTTTCCAACACCATTCTCTTCAGTCTCATCAACAGGGTAGTCTTTCTCATGCCTCTCCAACACCGTTGTCTTCAGTCTCATCAACAGGGTAGTCTTTCTCATGCCTCTCCAACACCGTTCTCTTCAGTCTCATTAACAGGGTAGTCTTTCTCATGCCTCTCCAACACCGTTCTCTTCAGTCTCATCAACAGGGTAGCCTTTCTCATGTGTCTCCAACACCGTTCTCTTCAGTCTCATCAACAGGGTAGTCTTTCTCATGCCTCTCCAACACCGTTCTCTTCAGTCTCATCAACAGGGTAGTCTTTCTCATGCCTCTCCAACACCGTTCTCTTCAGTCTCATCAACAGGGTAGTCTTTCTCATGCCTCTCCAACACCGTTCTCTTCAGTCTCATCAACAGGGTAGTCTTTCTCATGCCTCTCCAACACCGTTCTCTTCAGTCTCATCAACAGGGTATCTTTCTCATGCCTCTCCAACACCGTTCTCTTCAGTCTCATTAACAGGGTAGTCTTTCTCATGTGTCTCCAACACCGTTCTCTTCAGTCTCATCAACAGGGTAGTCTTTCTCATGTGTCTCCAACACCGTTCTCTTCAGTCTCATTAACAGGGTAGTCTTTCTCATGTCTCTCCAACACCGTTCTCTTCAGTCTCATTAACAGGGTAGTCTTTCTCATGCCTCTCCAACACTGTTCTCTTCAGTCTCATCAACAGGGTAGCCTTTCTCATGTGTCTCCAACACCGTTCTCTTCAGTCTCATCAACAGGGTAGTCTTTCTCATGTGTCTCCAACACCGTTCTCTTCAGTCTCATCAACAGGGTAGCCTTTCTCATGCCTCTCCAACACCGTTCTCTTCAGTCTCATTAACAGGGTAGTCTTTCTCATGCCTCTCCAACACCGTTCTCTTCAGTCTCATCAACAGGGTAGTCTTTCTCATGTGTCTCCAACACCGTTCTCTTCAGTCTCATCAACAGGGTATCTTTTCTCAGGTGCTGTGTGTTGGTAGTTGTTTATTGTGGAAAGAAGGGTTACTGGTTGAATAAATGGGGCTATGCATTCAGTATGTTTGGTCAGAATGTCTTTCGTTGAGTTTAGAACAGGGTTTTCCTGACCTGTGAGGTAGGTGTGCTTTCTGTGCCTGCTTTGCTCCTGACCTGACGTCCATGCTCTTTACATTCCCTCAGCCTTTAGCCCAGAGGCATGCTGACTGCATTTCTGTGTAGTTTCATCTCATATTTCTCAAATAAACAGCAGATCTGGTTTAAAAAACCAGATAAAGCAACACCTCACGGCACATCGTGCCCTATGTGTCCTAGATAGTTTGTGTGTATGTATTGATATTTAAGCTACGTGTGCTTTTATTTTTTTTTAATTGTATGTAGTTCTGTCCTTGAGCTGTTCTTGTCTATTAATGTTCTATATTATGTCATGTTTCATGTTTTGTGTTGGACCCCAGGAAGAGGAGCTGCTGCTTTCTCAACAGCTAATGGGGATCCAAATAAAATACCAAATACCAAAAAAGACCCTGAGGAAACCTAGGGTGTGTCCAAAATGGCCCCTTATTCCCTATGTAGTGGATTATCTTTGACCAGGGCCCACAATATGTAGTGGATTATCTTTGACCAGGGCCCACAATATGTAGTGGATTATCTTTGACCAGGGTCCACACTATGTAGTGGATTATCTTTGACCAGGGTCCACACTATGTAGTGGATTATCTTTGACCAGGTTCCACACTGTGTAGTGGATTATCTTTGACCAGGGCCACAAATATATAGGTTATTATCTTTGACCAATGCCCACACGATGTAGTGGATTATCTTTGACCAGGGCCCACACTATGTTGTGGATTATCTTTGACCAGGGTCCACACTATGTAGTGGATTATCTTTGACCAGGGCCCACACTATGTAGCGGATTATCTTTGACCAGGGCCCACACTATGTAGTGGATTATCTTTGACCAGGGCCCACACTATGTAGTGGATTATCTTTGACCAGGGCCCACACTATGTAGTGGATTATCTTTGACCAAGGCCCACACTATGTAGTGGATTGTCTTTGACCAGGGCCCACACTATGTAGTGGATTATCTTTGACCAGGGCCCACACTATGTAGTGGATTATCTTTGACCAAGGCCCACACTATGTAGTGGATTATATTTGACCAGGGCACACACTATGTAGTGGATTATCTTTGACCAAGGCCCACACTATGTAGTGGATTATCTTTGACCAAGGCCCACACTATGTAGTGGATTATCTTTGACCAAGGCCCACACTATGTAGTGGATTATCTTTGACCAAGGCCCACACTATGTAGTGGATTATCTTTGACCAGGGCCCACACTATGTAGTGGATTATCTTTGACCAGGGCCCACACTATGTAGTGGATTATCTTTGAACAAGGCCCACACTATATAGGGTGCCATTTGAGAGGCAGCCCTAGACTCAACAGGATGTGAACAATATCCTGGATATTAAAAAGTGGGGATTGGAGAACGTAGCTCAGTCCATGAGGTCACCTTCACTGTGATATTCTATCTAAACAACTTGAGTTCACCATTGTCCTTTACATGCTAGAATCTTCCATTACTGTTGAGCTGACATGATGAGTCCATAGGTTGTGATTATAATACACTATATATACAAAAGTATGTGGACACCCCTTCTAATTAGTGGAATCGGCTATTTCAGCCACATCCGTTGCTGACAGGTGAATAACATCGAGCACACAGCCATGCACTCTTCATAGACAAACATTGCCAGTAGAATGGCCTTACTGACGACCTCATTGACTTTCAATGTGGCACCATCATAGGATGCCACCTTTCCAACAAGTCAGTTCGTCAAATTTCTGCTCTGCTAGAGCTGCCCCGGTCAACTGTAAGTGCTGTTATTGTGAAGTGAAAACATCTAGGAGCAACAACTTCTCAGCCGTGGAGTGGTAGGCCACACAAGCTCACAGAACAGGACCGCCGAGTGCTGAAGTGTGTAGCGCGTAAAAATATTCTGTCCTCGGTTGCAACACTCACTACCGAGTTCCAAACTGCCTCTGGAAGCAACGTCAGCACAAGAACTGTTCGCCGGGAGCTTCATGAAATGGGTTTCCATGGCTGAGCAGCCGCACACAAGCCTAAGATCACCATGTGCAATGCCAAGCGTGGACTGGAGTGGTGTAAAGCTCAACGCCATTGAACTGGAGCAGTGGAAACGTGTTCGCTGGAGTGATGAATCATGCTTCACCATCTGGCAGTCCAACGGACAAATCTGGGTTTGGTGGTTGCCAGGAGAACGCTACCTGCCCTAATGCATAGTGCCAACTGTAAAGTTTGGTGGAGGAGGAATAATTGTCTGGGGCTGTTTTTCATGGTTCGGGCTAGGCCCCATAGTTCCAGTGAAAGGAAATCTTAACACTACAGCATACAATGACATTCTAGACAATTCTGTGCTTCCAACTTTGTGGCAACACTTTAGGGAAGGCCCTTTCCTGTTTCAGCATGACAATGCCCCCATGCTTACAGCGAGGTCCATACAGAAATGGTTTGTCGAGATTTGTATGGAAGAACTTGACTTGCCTGCACAGAGCCCTGACCTCAACCCATCGAACATCTTTGGAATGAATTGAAACCCCGACTGCGAACCTCACAGTGGCCGACCTCACTGAAGCTTTTGTTGCTGAATTAAATAAAATGCAAGTCCCCGCAGCAATGTTCCAACATCTAGTGGAACGCCTTCTCAGAAGAGTGGAGGAGGTTATAGCAGCAAAGGGGGGAGACAAACTTAATATTAATGCCCATGATTTTGGAATGAGATGTTCGACGAGCAGGTGGCCACATACTTTTGGCCATGTACTGTATAATATATAACAATCTCAGCATAGTTCCATATTATAAGTGTGTGTGAACAAGGCAGTTAAACCCACTGTTCCCTGGTAGGCCGTCATTGTAAATAGGAATTTGTTCTTAACTGACTTGCCAAGCTAAATAAAGGTAAACAAATAGATTTGATAAACTGTACAGAGAATAGGGTGGATTTGAGACAACGACTTCTGTCTTAACCCCTCCGTTCCTTTCCCTGCCTGCAGCAGCAGCCTCACAGCAGCAGTAACCAGTGAATAACTTCTGCAGTTTTCCAGGTCACCTACTCTCTGTACTGTAGGTCGGCATCGTGCTGCATTGCCCTCTGTTCAACAGACGTTTCCTGCAACCCAGCCTGAGGCTCGAATGGCACGCTACTCCCTACATAGTGCACTACTTTTGACCATAGGCCCTGGCTGAAAGTAGTGCACTATGTAGGAAATAGGATGGCATTTGGGAGGTGGCCTCTGCCATACCTCAGGATATCAGAGATGAATCAGACAATGGTACAGTCATAGTTAGCCTAGTTACCATGGACACTGATGTGTGAATGAGATGTCAGCCATGGCAATGTGGTCGTGTGGGTAATATGTGTAATATACGAGTCTCTTCAGACCTATATTTAGTAGCTATAACCAATGACTATTAGATCTATAACCCCACCAGGTTAACTCCAGTTCCCCCTCGCAAAAGAGCTTCGTAGCCACAAGGGTCTAATCCTGGTGTAAAAATGGTCAATAAAACAACTGTTTGTGACAAGCTGAGCAGGACTCTGGGGTCCGTGCTGCGTATTTGAAGAGACAGAAATGATATTTGTGAAGGCAGGTGGACAAGCTGAGCAGGACTCTGGAGTCCGTGCTGCGTCTTTGAAGAGACAGACAGGATATTTGTGAATGCAGGTGGACGAGCAGACCAGCTGTTGACAATAATACCCATAATGCACAGTGGCAGGTGTTGCCTCCTGCGAGGGCGGGCACATGCATAATACATGGCGGTTGGAAATGTAGTTCACGTCCCAAATAACACCCTATTCCCTACAAAGTGCACTACTATTGACCAGAGCCCGATGGGTCTTCGTCATGAGTAGTCCCCTATATAAGGAACAGGGTGGTATTTGGGTTCAGGTGAGTGTGGTTTCAGGTGGTGGATAGCAGTCTCACTAGGGAGGGATGCCTGGGTGTAACTTACCACTGCTACTCTGATCTGTTCAAGTTCTGATTTCACAGATGTCATCGTGACTAAATGCATTTTGTGATTAATGAGTGGAGATTTAGGTCTACACCAATGTGATTAATGAGTGGAGATTTAGGTCTACACCAATGTGATTAATGAGTGGAGATTTAGGTCTACACCAATGTGATTAATGAATGGAGATTTAGGTCTACACCAATGTGATTAATGAATGGAGATTTAGGTCTACACCAATATGATTAATGAGTGGAGATTTAGGTCTACACCAATGTGATTAATGAATGGAGATTTAGGTCTACACCAATGTGATTAATGAATGGAGATTTAGGTCTACACCAATGTGATTAATGAATGGAGATTTAGGTCTACACCAATATGATTAATGAGTGGAGATTTAGGTCTACACCAATGTGATTAATGAGTGGAGATTTAGGTCTACACCAATGTG
Organism: Oncorhynchus mykiss; assembly: GCF_013265735.2. Lineage (NCBI taxonomy): Eukaryota > Metazoa > Chordata > Actinopteri > Salmoniformes > Salmonidae > Oncorhynchus > Oncorhynchus mykiss. The sequence goes on along the minus strand of NC_048566.1, from coordinate 7,247,226 downwards.
ATTAATGAGTGGAGATTTAGGTCTACACCAATGTGATTAATGAATAGAGATTTAGGTCTACACCAATGTGATTAATGAGTGGAGATTTAGGTCTACACCAATGTGATTAATGAGTGGAGATTTAGGTCTACACCAATGTGATTAATGAGTGGAGATTTAGGTCTACACCAATGTGATTAATGAATGGAGATTTAGGTCTACACCAATGTGATTAATGAGTGGAGATTTAGGTCTACACCAATGTGATTAATGAGTGGAGATTTAGGTCTACACCAATGTGATTAATGAATGGAGATTTAGGTCTACACCAATGTGATTAATGAATGGAGATTTAGGTCTACACCAATGTGATTAATGAGTGGAGATTTAGGTCTACACCAATGTGATTAATGAGTAGAGATTTAGGTCTACACCAATGTGATTAATGAGCACAGGAGGTTGGTTAATTGGGGAGGACAGGCTTGTGGGAATGGCTGGAGCAGGAATGAGTGGAATGGTATCAAATACACCAAACACATGGTTTACATGGTTTACATGGTTTCCATGTGTTTCCATGTGTTTAAATGTGTTTACATGTGTTTACATGTGTTTACATGTGTTTACATAGTTTACATGGTTTACATAGTTTACATGGTTTACATGTGTTTACATGTGTTTACATGGTTTCCATGTGTTTACATGTGTTTACATAGTTTACATGGTTTACATGGTTTACATGTGTTTACATGGTTTACATAGTTTACATGTGTTTACATGTGTTTACATGTGTTTACATGGTTTCCATGTGTTTACATGTGTTTACATGTGTTTACATAGTTTACATGGTTTACATAGTTTACATGTGTTTACATGTGTTTACATGGTTTACATAGTTTACATGTGTTTACATGTGTTTACATGTGTTTACATGGTTTCCATGTGTTTACATGTGTTTACATGTGTTTACATAGTTTACATGGTTTACATAGTTTACATGTGTTTACATACTTTACATGGTTTACATAGTTTACATGGTTTACATGTGTTTACATGTGTTTACATGGTTTCCATGTGTTTCCATGTGTTTACATGTGTTTACATAGTTTACATGGTTTACATAGTTTCCATGTGTTTACATGTGTTTACATGTGTTTACATGGTTTCCATGTGTTTACATGTGTTTACATGTGTTTACATAGTTTACATGGTTTACATAGTTTACATGTGTTTACATAGTTTACATGGTTTACATAGTTTACATGTGTTTACATAGTTTACATGGTTTACATAGTTTACATGGTTTACATGTGTTTACATGTGTTTACATGGTTTACATGTGTTTACATGTGTTTACATGTGTTTACATAGTTTACATGGTTTACATAGTTTACATGTGTTTACATGTGTTTACATGGTTTACATAGTTTACGTAGTTTACATGTGTTTACATGTGTTTACATGGTTTCCATGTGTTTACATGTGTTTACATGTGTTTACATAGTTTACATGGTTTACATAGTTTACATGTGTTTACATGTGTTTACATGGTTTACATAGTTTACATGTGTTTACATGTGTTTACATGTGTTTACATGGTTTCCATGTGTTTACATGTGTTTACATGTGTTACATTTACATGCGTCCTCCCCTCTGCAGCCTCCACTGTTAGTGGGGGAGTCATAATCAGATTTCTACTCATTAGGATTCATATGAGTGATCACATAAACACACAGTAATTCTTCCTCTTGCCTCACGAGTCCAATCTTATCCGTCAAATTGTGGTGGTGGTATCACTTACTCTCGGCTCTGTGGAGTGACAGGCTGCTGTCCTCTACTCTCCTCTACTCTGTGGAGTGACAGGCTGCTGTCCTCTACTCTCCTCTACTCTGTGGAGTGACAAGCTGCTGTCCTCTACTCTCCTCTACTCTGTGGAGTGACAAGCTGCTATCCTCTACTCTCCTCTACTCTGTGGAGTGACAGGCTGCTGTCCTCTACTCTCCTCTACTCTGTGGAGTGACAAGCTGCTGTCCTCTACTCTCCTCTACTCTGTGGAGTGACAAGCTGCTATCCTCTACTCTCCTCTACTCTGTGGAGTGACAGGCTGCTGTCCTCTACTCTCCTCTACTCTGTGGAGTGACAGGCTGCTATCCTCTACTCTCCTCTACTCTGTGGAGTGACAGGCTGCTATCCTCTACTCTCCTCTACTCTGTGGAGTGACAGGCTGCTGTCCTCTACTCTCCTCTACTATGTGGAGTGACAAGCTGCTGTCCTCTACTCTCCTCTACTCTGTGGAGTGACAAGCTGCTATCCTCTACTCTCCTCTACTCTGTGGAGTGACAGGCTGCTGTCCTCTACTCTCCTCTACTCTGTGGAGTGACAGGCTGCTATCCTCTACTCTCCTCTACTCTGTGGAGTGACAGGCTGCTATCCTCTACTCTCCTCTACTCTGTGGAGTGAAAGGTTACTGTCCTCTACTCTGTAGAGTGAAATGTTACTCTCCTCTACTCTGTAGAGTGAAAGGTCACTGTCCTCTACTCTGTATAGTGAAAGGTTACTCTCCTCGACTCTGTAGAGTGAAAGGTCACTCTCCTCTACTCTGTAGAGTGAAAGGTTACTGTCCTCTACTCTGTAGAGTGAAAGGTTATTCTCCTCTACTCTGTAGAGTGAAAGGTTACTCTCCTCTACTCTGTAGAGTGAAAGGTTACTCTCCTTTACTCTGTAGAGTGAAAGGTTACTCTCCTCTACTCTGTAGAGTGAAAGGTTTCTCTCCTCTACTCTGTAGAGTGAAAGGTTACTCTCCTCTACTCTGTAGAGTGAAAGGTTACTCTCCTCTACTCAGTAGAGTGAAAGGTTACTCTCCTCTACTCTGTAGAGTGAAAGGTCACTGTCCTCTACTCTGTATAGTGAAAGGTTACTCTCCTCTACTCTGTGGAGTGAAAGGTTACTCTCCTCTACTCTGTAGAGTGAAAGGTTACTCTCCTCTACTCTGTATAGTGAAAGGTTACTCTCCTCTACTCTGTAGAGTGAAAGGTTACTCTCCTCTACTCTGTAGAGTGAAAGGTTACTCTCCTCTACTCTGTAGAGTGAAAGGTTACTGTCCTCTACTCTGTAGAGTGAAAGGTTACTCTCCTCGACTCTGTAGAGTGAAAGGTCACTCTCCTCTACTCTGTAGAGTGAAAGGTTACTCTCCTCTACTCTGTAGAGTGAAAGGTTACTGTCCTCTACTCTGTAGAGTGAAAGGTTACTCTCCTCGACTCTGTAGAGTGAAAGGTTACTGTCCTCTACTCTGTAGAGTGAAAGGTTACTCTCCTCTACTCTGTAGAGTGAAAGGTTACTCTCCTCTACTCTGTAGAGTGAAAGGTTACTCTCCTCTACTCTGTAGAGTGAAAGGTTACTCTCCTCTACTCTGTAGAGTGAAAGGTTACTCTCCTCTACTCTGTAGAGTGAAAGGTTACTCTCCTCTACTCAGTAGAGTGAAAGGTTACTCTCCTCTACTCTGTAGAGTGAAAGGTTACTCTCCTCTACTCTGTAGAGTGAAAGGTTACTCTCCTCTACTCTGTAGAGTGAAAGGTTACTCTCCTCTACTCTGTAGAGTGAAAGGTTGCTCCTGACCGCCAGCATTACAACATGTTGTTTTATAACATGACATGTTCAACAAGGTGGTTCACTACTTCCACTTCCATAAAACTTTTAAACAAACCATTAGAGGAGGAGCCCAACTGGCTTTTCTACAGAAACCCCTTCACCCTCCCAATAGGTCACGTCTCTTCCTGTTTTCCACAACTACTATCTTCTGAATTATTCAAACACGTTAAGAGATTACAGCTCTCAAGTTGTTCAATAATGTAGAGTTGTTGGTACTTTAAAAGGCTGTATATACTGTAAGTCCACCTCCAGGACTTTACCATTATGAAACCATATTGAAACTTTAATGAAAGGCCTGTCTCACCACCTCTGTTGTATTGTGGATGGTTGTCTGAAACCTTTGCAGGGAGCAGACCCGGTGTAACAGTATAAGTTTAGACCGTCCCCTCGCCCATACCCGGGCGCGAACCAGGGACCCTCTGCACACATCAACAACAGTCACCCACGAAGCATCGTTACCCATCACTCCACAAAAGCCGCGGCCCTTGCAGAGCAAGGGGGAACAACTACTTCAAGGTCTCAGAGCAAGTGACGTCACCGATTGAAACGCTATTTAGCGCGCACCACCGCTAACTAAGCTAGCCGTTTCACATCCGTTACACCGGCACGGCCACCTGGTACTGAATCAGCTCTACACTATTTGTATTCAGCAGAGTTGGAATTAGAGAACGGGCTATTTTCACATTTACTTCTTCTAGCTCTGTGAAAATATCAGTCTGTTCACTCAGATTCTCCGATATTTAACCTGAGTGATCCCTCAGACGGTAGGATTGTTACTAAGCTGTAGGCTAAGTGAAGCGACCACTCACTCCCAGTACCTCCAGCCAGCGCAGTAGATGTGTTAGAGGAAGTCCCTAAAAATGGTCAAAGACACCAGCCGCCCTGGTCATAGACTGTTCTCTCTGTACCGGAGCGCCAAGTCCAGGTCCAAGAGGCTTCTAAACAGCTTCTAGCCCCAAGCCATGAGACTCCTGAACAACCAATCAAATGGCTACCCAGACTATTTGCATTGCCCCCCCCCCCCCCCACGCTGCTGCTAATCTATGTTATTATCTATGCATAGTCACTTTAATAACTCTAACTACATGTACATAATTACCTCAATTATCTCGACACCGTTGCCCCCGCACATTGACTCTGTACCCCCTGCTATTGGTATTTATTGCTGCTCTTTAATGATTTGTTATTCTTATATCTTACTTTCTGGGGGTATTTTCTTAAAACTGCATTGTGGTGTTGAGGGCTTGTAAGTAATCATTTCACTGTAAGTCTACACCGGTTGTATTCGGCCCATGTGTCAAATACAATTAGATTAGATTTGATATGTTAATGGGTTGAGTGTCATCACTCAGAACGCTGCTGTAAGGAAGCTTCGTCAGTTCTGCATCTTGTTATCTGCATCATCTGCATATTGGCTTTAGGAGTGGGTTATAGAGTGGTGTTAATGGAGAGGGAAGAAGGACTGTGGTTCTACAAAGAGAAACATCACAGCTGGCTGCTTCATAAGGCTGAGCGATCTGATCACTGTCTGCAAATAGAACACTGCCTTCCATGAACATCTGCGTCCCAATGACATGTTTCTGCTTGTGTTTCAAGCTGCGTTCATACTGCACTTAGCCCAGAGCTAAAAAGAGATCTTAGCCCAGAGCTAAAAAGAGATCTTAGCCCAGAGCTAAAAAGAGATCTTAACCCAGAGCTAAAAAGAGATCTTAGCCCAGAGCTAAAAAGAGATCTTAGCCCAGAGCTAAAAAGAGATCTTAGCCCAGAGCTAAAAAGAGATCTTAGCCCAGAGCTAAAAAGAGATCTTAGCCCAGAGCTAAAAAGAGATCTTAGCCCGAGGCTAAGTGACTGGTCAGCATTGCACATGCTAAAGTGAGTAAGCTTCACCCTTAGCTGAGGGACTGTTCCAGAGTAGGTTAGCACCGACTTTCGGGTTCACAGAGTTCGCGTTGCCACACAATTTGAATATTCTACTGTAGAAAAGCGTCAGTTAGTTTCTGTTAGCCGGGGGCTTGACTGAGGTGCAATATGCAGAAATCGCAATGCCATTTCCTGGTTGCTCAAATTCTAATAGTTGGGGCCTCCCGGATGGCGCAGTGGTCTAGGGCACTGCATCGCAGCTTTAGCTGTGCCACCAGAGACCCTGGGTTCACAGTCGGCCGTGACCCTACAGGCTCTGTCACAGTCGGACCGTGACCAGGAGGTCAGTGGGGCGACGCACAATTGGCCTAGCGTCGTTAGGGAGGGCTTGGCCAGTAGGTGGCGGGCTGGGCGTATTGGGGTGGCTGGCTTCCGGATTGGGTGCGCGCTGTGTTAAGAAGCAGTGCGGCTTGGTTGGGTTGTGTTTCAGAGGATGCATGGCTTTCGACCTTCGTCTCTCCCGAGCCCGTATGGGAGTTGTGGCGATGAGACAAGATAGTAACTACTAACAAAAACGTAACATTAAAAACATATGTTTTTCTAATAGTTCACCTAATTTCAGTTTATGTGACAAAACAAGCAATATGGCGTATAAAATCATTGTACCATCTAAACCATCTACACCATCTAAACCATCTACACCATCTACACCATCTAAACCATCTACACCATCTAAACCATCTACACCATCTACACCATCTAAACCATCTACACCATCTAAACCATCTACACCATCTAAACCATCTACACCATCTAAACCATCTACACCATCTAAACCATCTACACCATCTACACCATCTAAACCATCTACACCATCTAAACCATCTAAACCATCTAAACCATCTACACCATCTAAACCATCTACACCATCTACACCATCTAAACCATCTACACCATCTAAACCATCTACACCATCTACACCATCTAAACCATCTACACCATCTACACCATCTAAACCATCTACACCATCTAAACCATCTACACCATCTACACCATCTAAACCATCTACACCATCTAAACCATCTACACCATCTACACCATCTAAACCATCTACACCATCTAAACCATCTAAACCATCTACACCATCTACACCATCTAAACCATCTACACCATCTACACCATCTACACCATCTACACCATCTAAACCATCTAAGCCATCTAAACCATCTACACCATCTACACCATCTAAACCATCTAAGCCATCTAAACCATCTACACCATCTACACCATCTAAACCATCTAAGCCATCTAAACCATCTACACCATCTACACCATCTACACCATCTAAACCATCTACACCATCTACACCATCTAAACCATCTAAGCCATCTACACCACTGTGAAATATATTTTCAATAACCCAAAATATTGTATTTTCAACTGTTGTACAAAACTAAAAGTTAAGAACGAGAAGCATAGAAATAGCTCATGTAGCTCATGCTTCTTAGACTTGCTTTTAATAAGAATGACAGATCTATAACACACATTTCTATGTGAATTTGGTCAGGTCGCCCAACAGGTTACATATGGCAGCTTTAAGATGTGGGAGATACTGAGTCAGTCAGGCTGTGTGAATCACTAACTGTCCATAAACGGAACTGGAAAAGGAAATGGGTTCTATTTATACTACATTTATCACTACTTACTTCCAGGACTTAGGGGGATTTGGTAGCATTACAGATGCTTTCCACTGCTCCACTTTACTTCAGTTCCCTGCTCTTCTGTCCTCGTTCTGAGATCCTTTACTTCAGTTCCCTGCTCTTCTGTCCTCGTTCTGAGATCCTTTACTTCAGTTCACTGCTCTTCTGTCCTCGTTCTGAGATCCTTTACTTCAGTTCCCTGCTCTTCTGTCCTCGTTCTGAGATCCTTGACTTCAGTTCCCTGCTCTTCTGTCCTCGTTCTGAGATCCTTGACTTCAGTTCCCTGCTCTTCTGTCCTCGTTCTGAGATCCTTGACTTCAGTTCCCTGCTCTTCTGTCCTCGTTCTGAGATCCTTTACTTCAGTTCACTGCTCTTCTGTCCTCGTTCTGAGATCCTTTACTTCAGTTCCCTGCTCTTCTGTCCTCGTTCTGAGATCCTTTACTTCAGTTCCCTGCTCTTCTGTCCTCGTTCTGAGATCCTTTAGAACAAGTTCACACTTCAAAAGGAATACTTGAAACTAAGTGGAAGTGTGCATTTGAAGTTACTATTGTATTCTTAAAGGGATTTCAAGAGGACAACAGCCCCCCTCCCCCAAAAATTACCAATATAGATCAGTCAAACGAAAGTAGGTTATTAGGTTTTGAGGGTGCAGGAACTGCCATTGTGCCAATCCATCCAGCATGCAAGTTATCTTGAAGGGTGGTTCAGGGTAAAGATGGATGGAGTCTGTGCTGTGAGTGTCTCTGGGGATTTGTGTTGATGTCTGAGCCAACGATCCACCGTTACTTTCCCTCTGTGTGACTGAGCACTGAGCAGCAGCTGTAACAGGGCTGGTAACAGACAGAAGGGTCTCAGGCAGGACAGGACAGGACAGGACAGTGACTGACTGAGTGACAGTAACAGGGCTGTTAACAGACAGAAGGGTCTCAGGCAGGACAGGATAGTGACTGACTGAGTGACAGTAACAGGGCTGGTAACAGACAGAAGGGTCTCAGACAGGACAGGACAGTGACTGACTGAGTGACAGTAACAGGGCTGGTAACAGACAGAAGGGTCTCAGGCAGGACAGGACAGTGACTGACTGAGTGACAGTAATAGGGCTGGTAACAGACAGAAGGGTCTCAGGCAGGGCAGGACAGGACAGTGACTGACTGAGTGACAGTAACAGGGCTGGTAACAGACAGAAGGGTCTCAGGCAGGACAGTGACTGACTGAGTGACAGTAACAGGGCTGTTAACAGACAGAAGGGTCTCAGGCAGGACAGTGACTGACTGAGTGACAGTAACAGGGCTGGTAACAGACAGAAGGGTCTCAGGCAGGACAGGACAGTGACTGACTGAGTGACAGTAACAGGGCTGTTAACAGACAGAAGGGTCTCAGGCAGGACAGGACAGTGACTGACTGTGTGACAGTAACAGGGCTAGTAACAGACAGAAGGGTCTCAGGCAGGACAGGACAGTGACTGATTGAGTGACAGTGACAGGGCTGGTAACAGACAGAAGGGTCTCAGGCAGGACAGGACAGTGACTGACTGAGTGACAGTAACAGGGCTGGTAACAGACAGAAGGGCCTCAGGCAGGACAGGACAGTGACTGACTGAGTGACAGTAACAGGGCTGGTAACAGACAGAAGGGTCTCAGGCAGGACAGTGACTGACTGAGTGACAGTAACAGGGCTGTTAACAGACAGAAGGGTCTCAGGCAGGGCAGGACAGTGACTGACTGAGTGACAGTAACAGGGCTGGTAACAGACAGAAGGGTCTCAGGCAGGACAGTGACTGACTGAGTGACAGTAACAGGGCTGGTAACAGACAGAAGGGTCTCAGACAGGACAGGACAGTGACTGAGCACTGAGCAGCAGCTGTAAAAGGGCTGTTAACAGACAGAAGGGTCTCAGGCAGGACAGGACAGTGACTGACTGAGTAACAGGGCTGGTAACAGACAGAAGGGTCTTAGACAGGACAGGACAGTGACTGACTGAGTGACAGTAACAGGGCTGGTAACAGACAGAAGGGTCTCAGGCAGGGCAGGACAGTGACTGACAGCCTGATGATGCCAGTTCCTCATGCCAGGATCCTGCGGCTGGAGGCAGGATCTGCATCCCACATGACCCCCTATTCCCTTCATATGAGACACTGTTGACTCGGTCCCGTAGGGCTCTGGTCTAAAGCAGGGCACTATGTAGGAAATAGGGGGCCATTTATCATGCCTCAGTGTCTCCATCCCCTGCCTGTCGTGGTCAACAGATTGACCAATATCCTTTAACCTTCTTAGTGGAAATGGAAGGCAGAAACCTGCAGAGTCCCTCAGTCCTAATCTTACACTTATTTAGGCTGTTAACCACTCAGAATGACACGCCAGACTGCAGGGAAACTCAATGAGAGTTGTGGCTCATTTCTGAGAGCATCTGCTTAGTACAACACAGCACATTGTGACCGGTTACAGGATCTGAGGCGTTCCATGCAGCTTCCTACTTTCATCTATTTCATTTAACCTTTATTTAAACTAGGCAAGTCAGTTAAGAACAAATTCTTATTTACAATAACGGCCTACCCCCGTCCAAACCCAAACCCGGACGACGCTGGGCCAGTTGTACCCCGTCCTCTGGGACTCCCCATTAAGACCGGTTGTGATAAACCCAAACCCGGACGACACTGGACCAGTTGTACCCCGTCCTCTGGGACACCCCATTAAGACCGGTTGTGATAAACCCAAACCCGGACGACACTGGACCAGTTGTACCCCGTCCTCTGGGACACCCCATTAAGACCAGTTGTACCCCGTCCTCTGGGACTCCCCATTAAGACCAGTTGTACCCCGTCCTCTGGGACACCCCATTAAGACCGGTTGTACCCCGTCCTCTGGGACTCCCCATTAAGACCAGTTGTACCCCGTCCTCTGGGACACCCCATTAAGACCAGTTGTACCCCGTCCTCTGGGACTCCCCATTAAGAGCAGTTGTACCCCGTCTTCTGGGACTCCCCATTAAGACCAGTTGTACCCCGTCCTCTGGGACTCCCCATTAAGACCAGTTGTACCCCGTCCTCTGGGACTCCCCATTAGACCAGTTGTGATTCAGCCTTAACAGTAATATTTGTTTTAAATATTATTGTAGTTTTAATTTTGTTTTGTTGCAGAAAGGCCTTCTTGAACATGTCGACTTTCATGTGCCTTAATTACAAACTGGTCTGAACAACAAAATAAAATCTTATCAAAATCTTTCAAAGGGCATTTTCTCCTACTTGTCTTTTCAGTTGGATAACAAGTGGACCAACTTTTAAAGCAGCATAACTTTTCTCCTACTACAGTGTACCATATAGACCAGCTCTCACTTACATTTGACACAAGGCTCAGTAGAGAAATCTGGACATTATTGTCCATTAAAATGGATCGGTTCTGTTCTCATCGTCTATTACAGAGAGACAGAGACAGAGAGGGTGTAACACACACAGAGAGGGTGTAATGAGCCCTGAGTCTAACAGAGGAGAGGAAGACCAGTCAAACACACACACACACACAGAGACAGAGACAGAGAGACGCACACCTGTCACTATCGTTACGTGCACCTGCGTGTCATCAGACTCACCTGGACTCCATCACCTCCTTGATTACCTTCCTATATATGTCCCTCCCCTTGGTTCCTTCCCCAGACGTTATTGTTTCTGTTCCTGTGTTGTTCCTGTTTCTGGTTTTATGTTGTGTTTATTTATTAAAACACTCACTCCCTGAACTTGCTTCCCGACTCTCAGCGTGCATCGTGTGAGTAGAGTGAGGGAGAGAGAGAGAGAGAAAGAGTGGGGGAGAGGAGAGAGGGAGAGAGTAGGTAGAGTGAGGGAGAGAGAGAGAGAAAGAGTGAGGGAGAGGAGAGAGGGAGGGAGTAGGTAGAGTGAGGGAGAGAAGAGAGAGAGTGAGGGAGAGGAGAGAGGGATAGAGAGAGAGAGAGGGAGAGGAGAGAGGGAGAGAGAGAGAGAGAGAGAGGAGAGAGAGAGAGAGAGAGAGAGGGAGAGAATGGGTAGAGTGAGGGACAGAGAGAGAGAGAGAGAGTGAGGGAGAGGAGAGAGGGAGAGAATGGGTAGAGTGAGGGAGAGAGAGAGAGAGAGAGAGAGTGAGGGAGAGGAGAGGAGAGAGGGAGGGAGTAGGTAGAGTGAGGGAGAGAGAGAGAGGGAGAGGAGAGAGGGAGAGAATGGGTAGAGTGAGGGACAGAGAGAGAGAGAGAGAGTGAGGGAGAGGAGAGAGGGAGGGAATGGGTAGAGTGAGGGAAAGAGAGAGAGAGAGAGAGAGAGTGAGGGAGAGGAGAGAGTGAGGGAGAGGAGAGAGGGAGAGAATGGGTAGAGTGAGGGAGAGATGCTGTGAACGACAAGGCAAGAAGGTCCTTCTATGCCATCAAAAGGAACATAAAATTCAACATACCAGTTAGGATCTGACTAAAACTACTTACATCAGTTATATAACCCATTGGCCTTTATGGTTTTGAGTTCTGGGGTCCGCTCACCACCAAGTCATTCACAAAATGGGACAAACACTGTAACGGCTGTTGGTGGAAGAAGGTGAGGACCAAAGAGCAGCGTGGTTCGTGTTCCTCATTTATTAAATAGAACTGAACACTAAATACAAAGGAACAAAAAGAACAACCGAAACAGCTCCGTCAGGCGCAAAACACAAAGCAACGACCCACCAACACCAGGTGGGAAAAGGCTGCCTAAGTATGATTCCCAATCAGAGACAACGACAGACAGCTGCCTCTGATTGGGAACCATACCAGGCCAAAAACATAGAAAAGAAAACATAGAATGCCCACCCCAACTCACGCCCCGACCAAACCAAAATAGAGACATAAAAAAGGAACTAAGATCAGGGCGTGACAAATTGAGACTCTGCATGCAAAATCCAGAAAATACTACAATTTAAATTCTACAACCACCTAAAAGGAAGCGATTCCCAAACTTTTCATAACAAAGCCATGGCCTACAGAGAGATGAACCTGGAGAAGAGTCCCCTCAGCAAGCTGGTCCACAGAGCCCCAGGACAGCCACACTACAGACCCAGCCAAATCCCTTTTGTACTTTCACTACTTGCACATCATTACAACACCGTACATAGACATAATATGACATTTGAAATGTCTCTATTTCTTTGAAAGTTGTCAGTGTAATATTTACTGTTTATTTTCACTTTTGTTTATTATCTATTTTGTTGCTTTGGCAACGTAAACGTGTTTTCCCAGAGAGGGAGGGGGGGGAGGGGTGGAGGAGGATGTGGTTAATTGACAGGATGTGATGCAGCTTTGTGCAGTGTCGTGACTCCCAGCCCAACCATTATGCATCAGCATCCCAGACATCACTAAGACGCCGCCACTCACCCCCTTTTCCACGTGAGACTGAGAAACCTGCAGTAGCTGCAACATGACCACACTGACCCTGGAGACGTCATCCATCATCCAACCCTTCAGCCCACATCCATCGCTGTAAAAACAGCTCAAATGTGATAGTAAAAGCCGTATCCCCGCTGAACTCTCAGCCAGCGGTACTGTGATTTAGTTATGGGAGCGAGTCCTGCAGACTGTCCACGCGCAGCACCCGCCAAAGGCACCTCATGAGTTTTCTCTCTCTCTGATACACACACACACACACGAGCCTGCACACACACACACACACACACACACACACACACACACACACACACACACACACACACACACACACACACACACACACACACACACACGCACTCTCACACACACACACACACACGCACACACACACGCACACACACACACACACAAGCATGCAGACACACATACATACACACACACACAAAAGCATGCAGACACACACACGAGAGTGCACACATACACACACACACCATTATCCCCCTTGGTCAAGAGATATGTCCTGAGGAAATATGCAGCATATCATGGTGGGACCTGGTCTGTTTGTCATTGTGTGTGTGTGTGTGTGTTTCAAATCAAATCAAATTTGATTTAAAATCAAATCAAATGTTTTCGTCACATACACATGGTTAGCAGATGTTAATGGTCACATACACATGGTTAGCAGATGTTAATGGTCACATACACATGGTTAGCAGATGTTAATGGTCACATACACATGGTTAGCAGATGTTAATGCGAGTGCAGATGCGAAATGCTTGTGCTTCTAGTTCCGACAATGCAGTAATAACCAACAAGTAATCTAACTAACAATTCAAAAACTACTACCTTATACACACAAGTGTAAAGGGATAAAGAATATGTACATAAAGATATATGAATGAGTGATGGTACAGAACGGCATACGCAAGATGCAGTAGATGGTATAGAGTACAGTATATACATATGAGATGAGTAATGTAGGGTATGTAAACATTATATAAAGTGGCTAGTGATACATTTTTACATCAATTTTTCCATTATTAAAGTGGCTGGAGTTGAGTCAGCGTGTTGGCAGCAGCCACTCAATGTTAGTGGTGGCTGTTTAACAGTCTGATGGCCTTGAGATAGAAGCTGTTTTTCAGTCTCTCGGTCCCTGCTTTGATGCACCTGTACTGACCTCGCCTTCTGGATGATAGCGGGGTGAACAGGCAGCGGCTCGGGTTGTTGTTGTCCTTGATGATCTTTATGGCCTTCCTGTGACATCGGGTGGTGTAGGTGTCCTGGAGGGCAGGTAGTTTGCCCCCGCTGATGCGTTGTGCAGACCGCACCACCCTCTGGAGAGTCCTGTGGTTGTGGGCGGAGCAGTTGCCGTACCAGGCGGTGATACAGCCCGACAGGATGCTCTCGATTGTGCATCTGTAAAAGTTTGTAAGTGCTTTTGGTGACAAGCCACATTTCTTCAGCCTCCTGAGGTTGAAGAGGCGCTGCTGCACCTTCTTCACAACGCTCTCTGTTGTTTTGTTGACGTTGAGTGTGAGGTTATTTTCCTGACACCACACTCCGAGGGCCCTCACCTCCTCCCTGTAGGCCGTCTCGTCATTGTTGGTAATCAAGCCTACCACGGTAGTGTCGTCTGCAAACTTGATGTTTGAGTTGGAGGCGTGCATGGCCACGCAGTCATGGGTGAACAGGGAGTACAGGAGAGGGCTCAGAACGCACCCTTGTGGGGCCCCAGTGTTCAGGATCAGCGGGGTGAAGATGTTGTTACCTACCCTCACCACCTGGGGGCGGCCCGTCAGAAAGTCCAGGACCCAGTTGCACAGGGCGGGGTCGAGACCCAGGGTCTTGAGCTTGATGATGAGTTTGGAGGGTACTATGGTGTTAAATGCTGAGCTGTAGTCTATGAACAGCATTCTTACATAGGTATTCCTCTTGTCCAGATGAGTTAGGGCAGTGTGCAGTGTGGTTGCGATTGCGTCGTCTGTGGACCTATTGGGGTGGTTTGTGTCTGTGTCTGTGTGGCTGTGTGTCTATGTGTGTGTGTGTGTTCTGTGATATAGCCTGCACAGTGTTTACCAAGATAACAGAGGAAGAGTAATCCTACTCATGTGGTGGCTGGGACACAGAGTTTACCAAGATAACAGACGAAGAGTAATCCTACTAATTTGGTGGCTGGGACACAGAGTTTACCAAGATAACAGAGGAAGAGTAATCCTACTCATGTGGTGGCTGGGACACAGAGTTTACCAAGATAACAGAGGAAGAGTAATCCTACTCATGTGGTGGCTGGGACACAGAGTTTACCAAGATAACAGAGGAAGAGTAATCCTACTCATGTGGTGGCTGGGACACAGAGTTTACCAAGATAACAGAGGAAGAGTAATCCTACTGATGTGGTGGCTGGGACACAGAGTTTACCAAGATAACAGAGGAAGAGTAATCCTACTCATGTGGTGGCTGGGACACAGAGTTTACCAAGATAACAGAGGAAGAGTAATCCTACTGATGTGGTGGCTGGGACACAGAGTTTACCAAGATAACAGAGGAAGAGTAATCCTACTCATGTGGTGGCTGGGACACAGTGTTTACCAAGATAACAGAGGAAGAGTAATCCTACTGATGTGGTGGCTGGGACACAGTGTTTACCAAGATAACAGAAGAAGAGTAATCCTACTCATGTGGTGGCTGGGACACAGAGTTTACCAAGATAACAGAGGAAGAGTAATCCTACTCATGTGGTGGCCGGGACACAGAGTTTACCAAGATAACAGAGGAAGAGTAATCCTACTGATGTGGTGGCTGGGACACAGAGTTTACCAAGATAACAGAGGAAGAGTAATCCTACTCATGTGGTGGCTGGGACACAGAGTTTACCAAGATAACAGAGGAAGAGTAATCCTACTGATGTGGTGGCTGGGACACAGAGTTTACCAAGATAACAGAAGAAGAGTAATCCTACTCATGTGGTGGCTGGGACACAGAGTTTACCAAGATAACAGAGGAAGAGTAATCCTACTCATGTGGTGGCTGGGACACAGAGTTTACCAAGATAACAGAGGAAGAGTAATCCTACTGATGTGGTGGCTGGGACACAGAGTTTACCAAGATAACAGAGGAAGAGTAATCCTACTCATGTGGTGGCTGGGACACAGAGTTTACCAAGATAACAGAAGAAGAGTAATCCTACTCATGTGGTGGCTGGGACACAGTGTTTACCAAGATAACAGAGGAAGAGTAATCCTACTCATGTGGTGGCTGGGACACAGAGTTTGTTGTGGCCTCACTGGAATGTTGTGTCTTCACCAGCCAGGTGGGTTCTATGAATAGATTTATTTGCTCTACTTCCTACTTCCTGCTTCAGGTGGACTGGATTGGCTGTGTTGAGGACAGAAAGGTGGACAGATGAGGACAGAGGAGGATAGAGAGAGCTGATGAATGGAGGTGTGATTAACGAGTATGCCAGGCATAGCTGCCAGGGTCCACCTATAAGGGAAAGACCGCGGGGAGAACAGGACTTCTCTAGCTATGCTTCTGTACAGGTGGATACAGTACTGCATAGTGCAACTCTTGGAGAACAATGGAACGCGTAGAAATGCGTGAGTTTAAAAATCAAAAATATGTGTTTTTATTAAATTCCACTGTCCTCCAAGAGGAATTTCCTGTTCACTTCAGACTGCTCCTCAGTTCATGCACCTTGGTTGGAGAGCCAGGTAGCTGCAGTGATACATACAGTAACTGACTGAAAGCTCAGACTTTACACTCTCTCTGATCTGGGGACATATTAGGTTTTTCTATGTTTTATTATTATTGTCCATGTCATCTTATTCACTGTGATCTAAAACCCAAACCTGATCCCAAATTAGCACTCCTCCTCTGTGATCTAAAACCCAAACCTGATCCCAAATTAGCACTCCTCCTCTGTGATCTAAAACCCAAACCTGATCCCAAATTAGCACTCCTCCTCTGTGATCTAAAACCCAAACTTGATCCCAAATTAGCACTCCTCCTCTGTGATCTAAAACCCAAACCTGATCCCAAATTAGCACTCCTCCTCTGTGATCTAAAACCCAAACCTGATCCCAAATTAGCACTCCTCCTCTGTGATCTAAAACCCAAACCTGATCCCAAATTAGCACTTCTCCTCTGTGATCTAAAACCCAAACCTGATCCCAAATTAGCACTCCTCCTCTGTGATCTAAAACCCAAACCTGATCCCAAATTAGCACTTCTCCTCTGTGATCTAAAACCCAAACCTGATCCCAAATTAGCACTCCTCCTCTGTGATCTAAAACCCAAACCTGATCCCAAATTAGCACTCCTCCTCTGTGATCTAAAACCCAAACCTGATTCCAAATTAGCACTTCTCCTCTGTGATCTAAAACCCAAACCTGATTCCAAATTAGCACTTCTCCTCTGTGATCTAAAACCCAAACCTGATCTCAAATTAGCACTCCTCCTCTGTGATCTAAGACCCAAACCTGATCCCAAATTAGCACTCCTCCTCTGTGATCTAAAACCCAAACCTGATCCCAAATTAGCACTCCTCCTCTGTGATCTAAAACCCAAACCTGATCCCAAGTTAGCACTCCTCCTCTGTGATCTAAAACCCAAACCTGATCCCAAATTAGCACTCCTCCTCTGTGATCCAAAACCCAAACCTGATCCCAAGTTAGCACTCTGTGATCTAAAACCCAAACCTGATCCCAAATTAGCACTCCTCCTCTGTGATCTAAAATCCAAACCTGATCCCAAATTAGCACTCCTCCTCTGTGATCTAAAACTCAAACCTGATCCCAAATTAGCACTCCTCCTCTGTGATCTAAAACCCAAACCTGATCCCAAATTAGCACTCCTCCTCTGTGATCTAAAACCCAAACCTGATCCCAAATTAGCACTCCTCCTCTGTGATCTAAAACCCAAACCTGATCCCAAATTAGCACTCCTCCTCTGTGATTTAAAACCCAAACCTGATCCCAAATTAGCACTCCTCCTCTGTGATCACTTGATACACATGGCCCAGACTTTTAGTCAGAGTTTGGTGAGATGCACCACTCAGGGAGTAATGTGTGGTGTTGTGAATGGTTGGACGGTGTCACGGGCGTCGTAAGAAGTGGACCAAGGTGCAGCGGAGTGAGCGTATATATTCCTTTTATTTATAGAAAATGTAGTCAAGGAAACAAGGAACCGACTGTGAAGCTTAACTTCGGCTATAATGCCTCTAACAAAGTTAACTACCCACAATAACAAAAGGAAAAAAGGCTACCTAAGTATGATTCCCAATCAGAGACATTGATAGTCAGCTGTCCCTGATTGAGAACCATACCCGGCCAACACATAGAAATAAAGAAACTAGAATGCCCACCCTAGTCACACCGTGGCCTAACCAAAATAGAGAATAAAAGCCTCTCTATGGCCAGGGCGTGACAGACAGATGGCAGCCTCTAGCTCTTCCTCTAGCTCTTCCTCAGCCGTAATCACATCAGTATTGGATGGCTCACCGCCGGCCAGTCGTAATGGCTTCGTCTACAATTATCTGACTGCTGTTACAGTTACAGAATTGCATTCCCATCGATCTCTTGGCACCGCCTTTATCGTCACCTCCCGTGTCCTGGCCTGCATCCCAAATGGAACCCTATTCCTACATAGGGCACTACTTAGTAGTAGAGAGGGAATAGGGCACTACTTAGTAGTAGAGAGGGAATAGGGCACTACTTAGTAGTAGAGAGGGAATAGGGCATTACTTAGTAGTAGAGAGGGAATAGGGCACTACTTAGTAGTAGAGAGGGAATAGGGCACTACTTAGTAGTAGAGAGGGAATAGGGCACTACTTAGTAGTATAGAGTGAATAGTGCACTACTTAGTAGTAGAGAGGGAATGGGGCACTACTTAGTAATAGAGAGGGAATAGGGCACTACTTAGTAGTAGAGAGGGAATAGGGCACTACTAAGTAGCCAGTCAGCCATTCAGTCAGTCAGCCAGCCAGTCAGTCAGTCAGTCAGACAGTCAACTGTTCAGTCAACTAGTCAGCCAGCCAGTCAGTCAGCCAGTCAGCTGTTCAGTCAGCCAGTCAGCCAGCCAGTCAGTCAGTCAGTCAGTCAGTCAGCCAGTCAGCTGTTCAGTCAGCCACAGGCAGACAGCCAGTCAGCTGTTCAGTCAGCCAGCCAGTCAGCTATTCAGTCAGCCAGCCAGCCAGTCAGTCAGCTGTTCAGTCAGCCAGTCAGTCAGCCAGTCAGCTGTTCAGTCAGCCAGCCAGTCAGCTATTCAGTCAGCCAGCCAGCCAGTCAGTCAGCTGTTCAGTCAACCAGTCAGTCAGCCAGCCAGTCAGCAGTTCAGTCAGCCAGTCAGCTGTTCAGTCAGCCAGTCAGCCAGCCAGTCAGTCAGTCAGTCAGTCAGTCAGCCAGTCAGCTGTTCAGTCAGCCACAGGCAGACAGCCAGTCAGCTGTTCAGTCAGCCAGCCAGTCAGCTATTCAGTCAGCCAGCCAGCCAGTCAGTCAGCTGTTCAGTCAGCCAGTCAGTCAGCCAGTCAGCTGTTCAGTCAGTCAGCCAGTCAGCTGTTCAGTCAGCCAGTCAGCCAGCCTGTCAGTCAGTCAGTCAGTCAGTCAGCCAGTCAGCTGTTCAGTCAGCCACAGGCAGACAGCCAGTCAGCTGTTCAGTCAGCCAGCCAGTCAGCTATTCAGTCAGCCAGCCAGCCAGTCAGTCAGCTGTTCAGTCAGCCAGTCAGTCAGCCAGTCAGCTGTTCAGTCAGCCAGCCAGTCAGCTATTCAGTCAGCCAGCCAGCCAGTCAGTCAGCTGTTCAGTCAACCAGTCAGTCAGCCAGCCAGTCAGCAGTTCAGTCAGCCAGTCAGCTGTTCAGTCAGCCAGTCACCTGTTCAGTCAGCCAGTCAGTCAGCCAGCCAGTCAGTCAGCTGTTCAGTCAGCCAGTCAGCCAGCCAGCCAGTCAGTCAGCTGTTCAGTCAGCCAGTCAGTCAGCCAGCCAGTCAGCAGTTCAGTCAGCCAGTCAGCTGTTCAGTCAGCCAGTCAGTCAGCTAGCCAGTCAGCCAGTCAGCAGGCCCATTCTCTGAACATCTCCATAATGCATCAGGATTCTAAAAGTGATTTCCATAACAAGGCCTGGGCTGGGAAGTGGGAAGTTGTATCATTTGGAGAGATCAGATAATGCCTTGAAGTAATGACCACTCTGGCCTGATCTCCATCTTGGCTATGGGGAAAATCGATATCAGCTGTTGAGCAGATGGAAAAAACATTGAGTTATATTGCTGTAGTTCAGTGATAACCTCTTAAAAGAGTGTGTCACTCAACGGTTAACTACTCTGCTTCGAGCCCTCTTCCTCCCTCCCTGCCTGTCCGTCTGTGTCTGTGTTCGCCGGTTTGTCAGCCTACAGCTTTGTGGGAGGCTGGACATCCACTTCTCCCCCCCCCCCACACACACTTCCAACCCTCCTCTGAAAAGAATGATGGGTTCCTAGTTTCTGATGGTAGCTAATGGGATATCCAGTGTTATTATAGTGGTAACAGTTAGATGATAGCTAATGGGATATCCAGTGTTATTATAGTGGTAACAGTTAGATGATAGCTAATGGGATATCCAGTGTTATTATAGTGGTAACAGTTAGATGATAGCTAATGGGATATCCAGTGTTATTATAGTGGTAACAGTTAGATGATAGCTAATGGGATATCCAGTGTTATTATAGTGGTAACAGTTAGATGATAGCTAATGGGATATCCAGTGTTATTATAGTGGTAACAGTTAGATGATAGCTAATGGGATATCCAGTGTTATTAAAGTGGTAACAGTTAGATGATAGCTAATGGGATATCCAGTGTTATTATAGTGGTAACAGTTAGATGATAGCTAATGGGATATCCAGTGTTATTATAGTGGTAACAGTTAGATGATAGCTAATGGGATATCCAGTGTTATTAAAGTGGTAACAGTTAGATGGTAGCTAATGGGATATCCAGTGTTATTATAGTGGTAACAGTTAGATGATAGCTAATGGGATATCCAGTGTTATTATAGTGGTAACAGTTAGATGATAGCTAATGGGATATCCAGTGTTATTATAGTGGTAACAGTTAGATGATAGCTAATGGGATATCCAGTGTTATTATAGTGGTAACAGTTAGATGATAGCTAATGGGATATCCAGTGTTATTATAGTGGTAACAGTTAGATGATAGCTAATGGGATATCCAGTGTTATTATAGTGGTAACAGTTAGATGATAGCTAATGGGATATCCAGTGCTATTATAGTGGTAACAGTGTGATGATAGCTAATGGGATATCCAGTGTTATTATAGTGGTAACAGTTAGATGATAGCTAATGGGATATCCAGTGTTATTATAGTGGTAACAGTTAGATGATAGCTAATGGGATATCCAGTGTTATTATAGTGGTAACAGTTAGGTGATAGCTAATGGGATATCCAGTGTTATTATAGTGGTAACAGTTAGATGATAGCTAATGGGATATCCAGTGTTATTATAGTGGTAACAGTTAGATGATAGCTAATGGGATATCCAGTGTTATTATAGTGGTAACAGTTAGATGATAGCTAATGGGATATCCAGTGTTATTATAGTGGTAACAGTTAGATGGTAGCTAATGGGATATCCAGTGTTATTATAGTGGTAACAGTTAGATGATAGCTAATGGGATATCCAGTGTTATTATAGTGGTAACAGTTAGATGATAGCTAATGGGATATCCAGTGTTATTATAGTGGTAACAGTTAGATGATAGCTAATGGGATATCCAGTGTTATTATAGTGGTAACAGTTAGATGATAGCTAATGGGATATCCAGTGTTATTATAGTGGTAACAGTTAGATGATAGCTAATGGGATATCCAGTGTTATTATAGTGGTAACAGTTAGATGATAGCTAATGGGATATCCAGTGTTATTATAGTGGTAACAGTTAGATGATAGCTAATGGGATATCCAGTGTTATTATAGTGGTAACAGTTAGATGATAGCTAATGGGATATCCAGTGTTATTATAGTGGTAACAGTTAGATGATAGCTAATGGGATATCCAGTGTTAATATAGTGGTAACAGTTAGGTGATAGCTAATGGGATATCCAGTGTGTCCCAACGATAGACAACAACAAATCCGGACCTCTTGTGATCAGTTTTACTGTCTAGAATCACAACGAGAGTCCCGTCATAAAAGCAAGAAGTCTAAATCATTCTGTCTCCTGCTGGAGACGAGTGGTGTGTGTCCCACATGACATCCTATTCAGACACCCTTTTCACCCTATTCGGACCATAGGGCTCTAGTCAAACGTATTGCACTATATAGGGAATAGGGTGTCATTCGGGACAAACCCTATGCATGGGGTTCATTCTGTCTACCATATACAGGCTGTGTGTTGAAAATGTACTCTGAAGATAAGCTTACATGTTTTCCCCAGGGATCGTCTTCCAGCAGCCCGCCGGCCAGGTTGCTAATGGAAACGTTTCACGTCAACATGACATGGCTGTCGATAGACAGTGGACCCACAGGATGACAGGGATATGTGTCTCATCTTGTCCCGACCCACAGGATGACAGGGATATGTGTCTCATCTTGTCCCGACCCACAGGATGACAGGAATATGTGTCTCATCTTGTCCCGACCCACAGGATGACAGGGATTATGTGTCTCATCTTGTCCCGACCCACAGGATGACAGGGATTATGTGTCTCATCTTGTCCCGACCCACAGGATGACAGGGATTATGTGTCTCATCTTGTCCCGACCCACAGGATGACAGGGATATGTGTCTCATCTTGTCCCGACCCACAGGATGACAGGATATGTGTCTCATCTTGTCCCGACCCACAGGATGACAGGGATATGTGTCTCATCTTGTCCCGACCCACAGGATGACAGGGATATGTGTCTCATCTTGTCCCGACCCACAGGATGACAGGAATATGTGTCTCATCTTGTCCCGACCCACAGGATGACAGGGATTATGTGTCTCATCTTGTCCCGACCCACAGGATGACAGGGATTATGTGTCTCATCTTGTCCCGACCCACAGGATGACAGGGATTATGTGTCTCATCTTGTCCCGACCCACAGGATGACAGGATCTGTGTCTCATCTTGTCCCTACTGCGTACTTTGTTCACTGCGTGATCGTTTAGCTATGATTCACAGGTTTAGTCATTTATCAGACACTCTTATCCAGAGTGACTTACAGGACCAATTAGGGTTGAGAGATTTTACATCTCGTTGGCTCGAGGATTCGAACCAGCAACCTTTCTGTTACTGGCCCAACTCTCTAACTGCTAGGCTACCTGTCCCCGGATGGATGGGTGGTTCCTTGGGAGAGGTGTAATTGCATTGACCATATGGGGTCGTACATTGTGAAGTCAAACGCATGCAGACTCCTATCAAAGAAATGCTATTTGGGTTCTATAACAATCTGGGCTGTTAAGTTGCATCCTGGTAGTACAGTACACTACCTTTGACCATATGGGTTGACAACCTTTGACCTGCCGAGGATGCTATATGCTCAGTTCCAGTTCTGGTCCATCCCCCTCTCTGTGGTGTAGATAATACAGTGACTTCATCATGGCCTTGATCCTATAGTTCTGGTACCAGACCAGTCACAGCCTTGATCCTATAGCTCTGGTACCAGACCAGTCACAGCCTTGATCCTATAGCTCTGGTACCAGACCAGTCACAGCCTTGATCCTATAGCTCTGGTACCAGACCAGTCACAGCCTTGATCCTATAGCTCTGGTACCAGACCAGTCACAGCCTTGATCCTATAGCTCTGGTACCAGACCAGTCACAGCCTTGATCCTATAGCTCTGGTACCAGACCAGTCACAGCCTTGTATCCTCCTCCCCCTCCTCCTCCCCCTCCTCCTCCTCTATATCTGTGTCTTGTATCCCTCTTCCTCCTCCTCCTCCTCCTCCTCCTCCTCCTCTATAGCTGTATCTTGTATCCCTCTTCCTCCTCCTCCTCCTCCTCCTCTATATCTGTGTCTTGTATCCCTCTTCCTCCTCCTCCTCCTCCTCCTCCTCCTCTATATCTGTGTCTTGTATCCCTCTTCCTCCTCTTCCTCCTCCTCCTCTATAGCTGTATCTTGTATCCCTCTTCCTCCTCCTCCTCCTCCTCCTCCTCCTCCTCCTCCTCCTCCTCCTCCTCCTCTATATCTGTTTATTGTATCCCTCTTCCTCTTCCTCCTCCTCCTCCTCCTCCTCCTCCTCTATATCTGTGTCTTGTATCCCTCTTCCTCCTCCTCCTCCTCCTCCTCTATATATGTGTCTTGTATCCCTCTTCCTCCTCCTCCTCCTCCTCCTCTATATCTGTGTCTTGTATCCCTCTTCCTCCTCTTCCTCCTCCTCCTCTATAGCTGTATCTTGTATCCCTCTTCCTCCTCCTCCTCCTCCTCCTCCTCCTCCTCCTCCTCCTCTATATCTGTGTATTGTATCCCTCTTCCTCTTCCTCCTCTTCCTCCTCCTCCTCCTCCTCTATATCTGTGTCTTGTATCCCTCCTCCTCCTCCTCCTCCTCTATATCTGTGTATTGTATCCCTCTTCCTCCTCCTCCTCCTCCTCTATATCTGTGTCTTGTATCCCTCTTCCTCCTCCTCCTCCTCCTCCTCCTCCTCCTCCTCTATATCTGTGTCTTGTATCCCTCTTCCTCTTCCTCCTCTTCCTCCTCCTCCTCCTCCTCTATATATGTGTCTTGTATCCCTCTTCCTCCTCCTCCTCCTCCTCCTCTATATCTGTGTCTTCTATCCCTCTTACTCCTCCTCCTCCTCCTCCTCGATATCTGTGTCTTGTATCCCTCCTCCTCCTCCTCCTCCTCCTCCTCTATATCTGTGTATTGTATCCCTCTTCCTCCTCCTCCTCCTCCTCGATATCTGTGTCTTGTATCCCTCCTCCTCCTCCTCCTCCTCCTCCTCTATATCTGTGTATTGTATCCCTCTTCCTCCTCCTCCTCCTCCTTTATATCTGTGTCTTGTATCCCTCCTCCTCCTCCTCCTCCTCCTCCTCCTCATCCTCCTCCTCCTCCTCCTCCTCCTCTATATCTGTGTCTTGTATCCCTCCTCCTCCTCCTCCTCTATATCTGTGTATTGTATCCCTCTTCCTCCTCCTCCTTTATATCTGTGTCTTGTATCCCTCTTCCTCCTCCTCCTCCTCCTCCTCCTCCTCCTCTATATCTGTGTATTGTATCCCTCCTCCTCCTCCTCCTCCTCTATATCTGTGTATTGTATCCCTCTTCCTCCTCCTCTTCCTCCTCCTCCTCTATATATGTGTCTTGTATCCCTCTTCCTCCTCCTCCTCCACCTCCTCCTCCTCCTCCTCTATATCTGTGTATTGTATTCCTCCTCCTCCTCCTCCTCCTCCTCATCTATATCTGTGTCTTGTATCCCTCTTCCTCCTCCTCCTCCTCCTCCTCCTCCTCCTCTATATCTGTATCTTGTATCCCTCCTCCTCCTCCTCCTCCTCCTCCTCATCCTCCTCCTCCTCCTCCTCCTCCTCCTCCTCCTCCTCTATATCTGTATCTTGTATCCCTCCTCCTCCTCATCCTCCTCCTCCTCCTCCTCCTCCTCCTCCTCCTCTATATCTGTGTATTGTATCCCTCTTCCTCCTCCTCCTCTATAGTTGTATCTTGTATCCCTCCTCCTCCTCATCCTCCTCCTCCTCCTCCTCCTCCTCCTCCTCCTCCTCCTCTATATCTGTGTATTGTATCCCTCTTCCTCCTCCTCCTCTATAGTTGTATCTTGTATCCCTCCTCCCCTATAGCTTTGTTAGTAGACAGATGAGCTGTCAGAGATAAGAATTGTGTCCCAAATAGTACCCTACTCCTTATAAAGTGCTCTACTTCTGACCAGAGCCCTATGGGCACTGTATACGGAATAGGGTGCCATTTGGGATGTTACCAAGGTGGCTGGTTACCAGGACAAACGTGTCTGTCAGGCTTGGTGAATGCTGCAGCCTGCCAGCCACCCACGTTGCTGTTTTTAATTGTCCTCACATCTTACAAGACCAATAATAAAGGTCTCAGGCTAGTTGGCCTCTTTCAATTCAATTCCATTCATTTTGACAATACCATTTCATCAAGGCTTTACATGTAGTCCTGCGGGACCGTTTCACACTGTGTAAAGCACAACATCTCCTTAAGTTACTTTTTCACCCAGTGGAGAATTATTCTGGTGATTTTAAACTAATTTAAAGAGCCCTGGTCAAAAGTAGTGCACTATGTAGGGAAGAGGGTGCCATTTGGGACACAAACAAGGGGTGTTGGAATGTCTGCTCCAGTGTCAGTCTGTAGTGGATAGAAAACTCCTTTCTCTCTCAGACAGTCAGTAAAATGATGGTGTTTAAATAATGCAGTCAACATTACGATGATGGTGTTTAAATAATGCAGTCAACATTACGATGAAGGTGTTTAAATAATGCAGTCAACATTAGGACACAATAACTCTTTGAGAAGTTACCAGGCAAAAGTTTGGACACCTACTCATTCAAGGGTTTTTCTTTATTTTGACTATTTTCTCCATTGTAAAATAATAGTGAAGAACTCAGAACTATGAAATAACACATATATAATCATGTAGTAACCCAAAAAGTGGGTGGTCCTCTCTCCTGTGGTCCTCTCTCCTGTGGTCCTCTCTCCTGTGGTCCTCTCTCCTGTGGTCCTCTCTCCTGTGGTCCTCTCTCCTGTGAGCCTCTCTCCTGTGGTCCTCTCTCCTGTGAGCCTCTCTCCTGTGGTCCTCTCTCCTGTGAGCCTCTCTCCTGTGGTCCTCTCTCCTGTGAGCCTCTCTCCTGTGGTCCTCTCTCCTGTGAGCCTCTCTCCTGTGGTCCTCTCTCCTGTGGTCCTCTTTCCTGTGGTCCTCTCTCCTGTGGTCCTCTCTCCTGTGGTCCTCTTTCCTGTGAGCCTCTCTCCTTTGAGCCTCTCTCCTGTGGTCCTCTCTCCTGTGGTCCTCTCTCCTGTGAGCCTCTCTCCTGTGGTCCTCTCTCCTGTGAGCCTCTCTCCTGTGGTCCTCTCTCCTGTGAGCCTCTCTCCTGTGGTCCTCTCTCCTGTGGTCCTCTCTCCTGTGGTCCTCTCTCCTGTGATCCAAGAACAACAACACATCCGCCACACTGACCAACACGGGGGCCACTTAGGGGTGTGTGCTCAGTCCTCTCCTGTACTGTGCTCGTCATGGCGCAACACCATCATGAAGTTTGGTGATGACACGACAGTGGACTGACTAGTGACGACGATCAAATCAAATCAAATCAAATCAAATTTTATTTGTCACATACACATGGTTAGCAGATGTTAATGTGAGTGTAGCGAAATGCTTGTGCTTCTAGTTCCGACAATGCAGTAATAACCAACAAGTAATCTAACTAACAATTCCAAAACTACTGTCTTATACACACACACAAGTGTAAGGGGATAAAGAATATGTACATAAGGATATATGAATGAGTGATGGTACAGAGCAGCATAGGCAAGATACAGTAGATGGTATCGAGTACAGTATATACATATGAGATGAGTATGTAAACAAAGTGGCATAGTTAAAGTGGCTAGTGATACATGTATTACATAAGGATGCAGTCGATGATATAGAGTACAGTATATACGTATGCATATGAGATGAATAATGTAGGGTAAGTAACATTATATAAGGTAGCATTGTTTAAAGTGGCTAGTGATATATTTACATCATTTCCCATCAATTTCATTATTAAAGTGGCTGGAGTTGAGTCAGTGTCAGTGTCAGTGTGTTGGCAGCAGCCACTCAATGTTAGTGGTGGCTGTTTAACAGTCTGATGGCCTTGAGATAGAAGCTGTTTTTCAGTCTCTCGGTCCCAGCTTTGATGCACCTGTACTGACCTCGCCTTCTGGATGATAGCGGGGTGAACGGGCAGTGGCTCGAGTGGTTGATGTCCTTGATGATCTTTATGGCCTTCCTGTGACATCGGGTGGTGTAGGTGTCCTGGAGGGCAGGTAGTTTGCCCCCGGTGATGCGTTGTGCAGACCTCACTACCCTCTGGAGAGCCTTACGGTTGTGTGCGGAGCAGTTGCCGTACCAGGCGGTGATACAGCCCGCCAGGATGCTCTCGATTGTGCATCTGTAGAAGTTTGTGAGTGCTTTTGGTGACAAGCCAAATTTCTTCAGCCTCCTGAGGTTGAAGAGGCGCTGCTGCGCCTTCTTCACGATACTGTCTGTGTGAGTGGACCAATTCAGTTTGTCTGTGATGTCTGTGATGTGTATGCCGAGGAACTTAAAACTTGCTACCCTCTCCACTACTGTTCCATCGATGTGGATAGGGGGATGAGGCAGCCTATAGGGAGGAGGTCAGAGACCTGTGGTGCCAGGACAGCAACCTCTCCCTAAACTTCAGCAAGACAAAGGAGCTGATCGTGGATGACAGGAAACGGAGGGGTGAGCATGCCCCCATCCACATCGATGGGGCTGTAGTCGAGCGGGTCGAGAGCTTCAAGTTCCTCTGTGTCCACGTCACTAAGGAATTAACATGGTCCACACACACCCACACAGTTGTGAAGAGTGCAAGACAACGCCTCTTCCCCCTCAGGAGGCTGAAAAGAATTGGCATCGGCCTTCAGATCCTCAAAAGGTTCTGCATCAGCGCTCGACACCCGACCGCGAGGCACTACAGAGGTTGGTGAGCATGGCCCTGTACATCACTGGGACCCAGCTCCCTGCCAACCATGGCCTCTATACCAGGCGGTGTCAGACGAAGACCCCAAAAATGTTTAAAGACTCCAGCCACAGACGGTTCTCTCGGTTTTTGTTTTCTCATGATTTGGTTGGGTCTAATTGTGCTGCTGTCCTGGGGCTCTGTGGGGTGTGTTTATGTTTGTGAACAGAGCCCCAGGACCAGCTTGCTTAGGGGACTCTTCTCCAGGTTCATCTCTCTGTAGGGGATGGCTTTGTTATGGAAGGTTGGGGAATCGTTTCCTTTTAGGTGGTTGTAGAATTTAACAGCTCTTTTCTGGATTTTGATAATTAGTGGGTATCGGCCTAATTCTGCTCTGCATGCATTATTTGGTGTTCTACGTTGTACACGGAGGATATTTTTGCAGAATTCTGCATGCAGAGTCTCAATTTGGTGTTTGTCCCATTTTGTGAAGTCTTGGTTGGTGAGCGGATCCCAGACCTCACAACCATAAAGGGCAATGGGCTCTATGACTGATTCAAGTATTTTTAGCAAGATCCTAATTGGTATGTAGAAATGTATGTTCCTTTTGATGGCATAGAATGCCCTTCTTGCCTTGTCTCTCAGATCGTTCACAGCTTTGTGGAAGTTACCTGTGGCGCTGATGTTTAGGCCAAGGTATGTATAGTGTTTTGTGTGCTCTAGGGCAACAGTGTCTAGATGGAATTTGTATTTGTGGTCCTGGCGACTGGACCTTTTTTGGAACACCATTATTTTGGTCTTACTGAGATTTACTGTCAGGGCCCAGGTCTGTAGGCCCTCCTTGGTTGGTGACAGAAGCACCAGATCATCAGCAAACAGTAGACATTTGACTTCGGATTCTAGTAGGGTGAGGCCGGGTGCTGCAGACTTTTCTAGTGCCCGCGCCAATTTGTTGATGTATATGTTGAAGAGGTTGGGGCTTAAGCTGCATCCCTGTCTCACCCCACGACCCTGTGTGAAGAAATGTGTGTGTTTTTTGCCAATTTTAACCGCACACTTGTTGTTTGTGTACATGGATTTTATAATGTCGTATGTTTTACCCCCAACACCACTTTCCATCAATTTGTATAGCAGACCCTCATGACAAATTGAGTCGAAGGCTTTTTTGAAATCAACAAAGCATGAGAAGACTTTGCCTTTGTTTTGGTTTGTTTGGTTGTCAATTCGGGTGTGCAGGGTGAATACATGGTCTGTTGTACGGTAATTTGGTAAAAAGCCAATTTGAGATTTGCTCAGTACATTGTTTTCATTGAGGAAATGTACGAGTCTGCTGTTAATGATAATGCAGAGGATTTTCCCAAGGTTACTGTTGACGCATATTCCACGGTAGTTATTGGGGTCAAATTTGTCTCCACTTTTGTGGATTGGGGTGATCAGTCCTATTGGGGAAGATGCCACAGCTAAGGATGATGTTAAAGAGTTTTAGTATAGCCAATTTGAATTTGTTGTCTGTATATTTGATCATTTCATTAAGGATACCATCAACACCACAGACCTTTTTGGGTTGGAGGGTTTTTATTTTGTCCTGTAACTCGTTCAAGGTAATTGGAGAATCCAGTGGGTTCTGGTAGTCTTTAATAGTTGATTCTAAGATTTGTATTTGATCATGTATATGTTTTTGCTCTTTATTCTTTGTTATAGAGCCAAAAAGATTGGAGAAGTGGTTTACCCATACATCTCCATTTTCGATAGATAATTCTTCGTGTTGTTGTTTGTTTAGTGTTTTCCAATTTTCCCAGAAGTGGTTAGAGTCTATGGATTATTCAATTACATTGAGCTGATTTCTGACGTGCTGTTCCTTCTCTCTCTGTCTCTCTCTGTCTCTCTGTCTCTCTCTGTTTCTCTGTCTCTCTCTGTTTCTCTGTCTCTCTCTGTTTCTCTGCCTCTCTCTGTCTCTCTGTCTCTGTCTGTCTCTCTGTCTCTCTGTCTCTGTCTGTCTCTCTGTCTCGCTCTCTCTCTTTTCTCTGAAAGTGTTGAGTCCTTTTTGAAAGTGGTTTTACCTGCTGCTTTCATTTCTCATAGTGTCTTCAGAGTGAACATGTAGGGAGACATGTGGGAGTATAGTATTTTACATCTCTGTAACTGTCTACTCATAGTGTCTTCAGAGTGGGAGTATAGTATTTTACATCTCTGTAACTGTCTACTCATAGTGTCTTCAGAGTGGGAGTATAGTATTTTACATCTCTGTAACTGTCTACTCATAGTGTCTTCAGAGTGGGAGTATAGTATTTTACATCTCTGTAACTGTCTACTCATAGTGTCTTCAGAGTGGGAGTATAGTATTTTACATCTCTGTAACTGTCTACTCATAGTGTCTTCAGAGTGGGAGTATAGTATTTTACTCCTGTAACTGTCTACTCATAGTGTCTTCAGAGTGGGAGTATAGTATTTTACATCTCTGTAACTGTCTACTCATAGTGTCTTCAGAGTGGGAGTATAGTATTTTACTCCTGTAACTGTCTACTCATAGTGTCTTCAGAGTGGGAGTATAGTATTTTACTCCTGTAACTGTCTACTCATAGTGTCTTCAGAGTGGGAGTATAGTATTTTACATCTCTGTAACTGTCTACTCATAGTGTCTTCAGAGTGGGAGTATAGTATTTTACATCTCTGTAACTGTCTACTCATAGTGTCTTCAGAGTGGGAGTATAGTATTTTACATCTCTGTAACTGTCTACTCATAGTGTCTTCAGAGTGGGAGTATAGTATTTTACATCTCTGTAACTGTCTACTCATAGTGTCTTCAGAGTGGGAGTATAGTATTTTACTCCTGTAACTGTCTACTCATAGTGTCTTCAGTGGGAGTATAGTATTTTACATCTCTGTAACTGTCTACTCATAGTGTCTTCAGAGTGGGAGTATAGTATTTTACATCTCTGTAACTGTCTACTCATAGTGTCTTCAGAGTGGGAGTATAGTATTTTACATCTCTGTAACTGTCTACTCATAGTGTCTTCAGAGTGGGAGTATAGTATTTTACTCCTGTAACTGTCTACTCATAGTGTCTTCAGAGTGGGAGTATAGTATTTTACATCTCTGTAACTGTCTACTCATAGTGTCTTCAGAGTGGGAGTATAGTATTTTACATCTCTGTAACTGTCTACTCATAGTGTCTTCAGAGTGGGAGTATAGTATTTTACATCTCTGTAACTGTCTACTCATAGTGTCTTCAGAGTGGGAGTATAGTATTTTACTCCTGTAACTGTCTACTCATAGTGTCTTCAGAGTGGGAGTATAGTATTTTACATCTCTGTAACTGTCTACTCATAGTGTCTTCAGTGGGAGTATAGTATTTTACATCTCTGTAACTGTCTACTCATAGTGTCTTCAGAGTGGGAGTATAGTATTTTACATCTCTGTAACTGTCTACTCATAGTGTCTTCAGAGTGGGAGTATAGTATTTTATATCTCTGTAACTGTCTACCCATAGTGTCTTCAGAGTGGGAGTATAGTATTTTACATCTCTGTAACTGTCTACTCATAGTGTCTTCAGAGTGGGAGTATAGTATTTTACTCCTGTAACTGTCTACTCATAGTGTCTTCAGAGTGGGAGTATAGTATTTTACATCTCTGTAACTGTCTACTCATAGTGTCTTCAGAGTGGGAGTATAGTATTTTACATCTCTGTAACTGTCTACTCATAGTGTCTTCAGAGTGGGAGTATAGTATTTTACATCTCTGTAACTGTCTACTCATAGTGTCTTCAGAGTGGGAGTATAGTATTTTACATCTCTGTAACTGTCTACTCATAGTGTCTTCAGAGTGGGAGTATAGTATTTTACATCTCTGTAACTGTCTACTCATAGTGTCTTCAGAGTGGGAGTATAGTATTTTACATCTCTGTAACTGTCTACTCATAGTGTCTTCAGAGTGGGAGTATAGTATTTTACTCCTGTAACTGTCTACTCATAGTGTCTTCAGAGTGGGAGTATAGTATTTTACATCTCTGTAACTGTCTACTCATAGTGTCTTCAGAGTGGGAGTATAGTATTTTACATCTCTGTAACTGTCTACTCATAGTGTCTTCAGAGTGGGAGTATAGCATTTTACATCTCTGTAACTGTCTACTCATAGTGTCTTCAGAGTGGGAGTATAGTATTTTACTCCTGTAACTGTCTACTCATAGTGTCTTCAGAGTGGGAGTATAGTATTTTACATCTCTGTAACTGTCTACTCATAGTGTCTTCAGAGTGGGAGTATAGTATTTTACTCCTGTAACTGTCTACTCATAGTGTCTTCAGAGTGGGAGTATAGTATTTTACTCCTGTAACTGTCTACTCATAGTGTCTTCAGAGTGGGAGTATAGTATTTTACATCTCTGTAACTGTCTACTCATAGTGTCTTCAGAGTGGGAGTATAGTATTTTACTCCTGTAACTGTCTACTCATAGTGTCTTCAGAGTGGGAGTATAGTATTTTACATCTCTGTAACTGTCTACTCATAGTGTCTTCAGAGTGGGAGTATAGTATTTTACATCTCTGTAACTGTCTACTCATAGTGTCTTCAGAGTGGGAGTATAGTATTTTACATCTCTGTAACTGTCTACTCATAGTGTCTTCAGAGTGGGAGTATAGTATTTTACATCTCTGTAACTGTCTACTCATAGTGTCTTCAGAGTGGGAGTATAGTATTTTACTCCTGTAACTGTCTACTCATAGTGTCTTCAGAGTGGGAGTATAGTATTTTACATCTCTGTAACTGTCTACTCATAGTGTCTTCAGAGTGGGAGTATAGTATTTTACATCTCTGTAACTGTCTACTCATAGTGTCTTCAGAGTGGGAGTATAGTATTTTACATCTCTGTAACTGTCTACTCATAGTGTCTTCAGAGTGGGAGTATAGTATTTTACATCTCTGTAACTGTCTACTCATAGTGTCTTCAGAGTGGGAGTATAGTATTTTACATCTCTGTAACTGTCTACTCATAGTGTCTTCAGAGTGGGAGTATAGTATTTTACATCTCTGTAACTGTCTACTCATAGTGTCTTCAGAGTGGGAGTATAGTATTTTACATCTCTGTAACTGTCTACTCATAGTGTCTTCAGAGTGGGAGTATAGTATTTTACATCTCTGTAACTGTCTACTCATAGTGTCTTCAGAGTGGGAGTATAGTATTTTACTCCTGTAACTGTCTACTCATAGTGTCTTCAGAGTGGGAGTATAGTATTTTACATCTCTGTAACTGTCTACTCATAGTGTCTTCAGAGTGGGAGTATAGTATTTTACATCTCTGTAACTGTCTACTCATAGTGTCTTCAGAGTGGGAGTATAGTATTTTACATCTCTGTAACTGTCTACTCATAGTGTCTTCAGAGTGGGAGTATAGTATTTTACATCTCTGTAACTCTCTACTCATAGTGTCTTCAGAGTGGGAGTATAGTATTTTACATCTCTGTAACTGTCTACTCATAGTGTCTTCAGAGTGGGAGTATAGTATTTTACATCTCTGTAACTGTCTACTCATAGTGTCTTCAGAGTGGGAGTATAGTATTTTACATCTCTGTAACTGTCTACTCATAGTGTCTTCAGAGTGGGAGTATAGTATTTTACATCTCTGTAACTGTTGCACGTAATAGCAGAGCAGCAGCCGCCTTCAGAGCTTAAGTCTTGTCATTTTTGTAAACACCACTGTTTCCCAGGAATGCTGTTGTGTGGGGGTTCTTCTCTGAGACGTGTCTCTGTGAGTCATAGGCTGGGTGTTGCCTACTACAAAACAGGCTGAAACAGCCCACTTTATAGACATGCCAGGATACATGCCTATAGTACTACCACATAGAAACAGTGAGAGGCAATCCAGCAGGGCTGTTGTATTAAAGTCCCCCACACTGAAATGTGCAATGGAAGGCAACACCACGTGTGCTTCTCCAGTCTTCACCAGACTAGATAACTGTTTTATAACAGGAGGAAGCATCCACTTTGAGCATAGAATGACTTTCTGGTCTGAATCTCCAGAATCTCAAGGATGTTGAAAATGTTGTTTTGTCTCCGGGTAGATGGTCTCTAACTAGATTGTGTAGATGTGTCCCAAACAGCACCCTATTCTCTATTTAGTGCACTACTATTTACTTAACATGTGGAACAGGCTATTTTTATTGGTGGAAATAAACCATTAATCTGTAAGACTTTGGCCCCAGTCTTCTCTCTCTCTTCCATCACATACTTAGTGCCCTTCACTGCTCTAAGTCTGGTTTGGCCCCAGTCTTCTC
Source organism: Oncorhynchus mykiss (assembly GCF_013265735.2). Taxonomy (NCBI): domain Eukaryota; kingdom Metazoa; phylum Chordata; class Actinopteri; order Salmoniformes; family Salmonidae; genus Oncorhynchus; species Oncorhynchus mykiss. The sequence continues at coordinate 7,212,790 of NC_048566.1, read as the reverse complement.
TCTCTCTCTTCCATCACATACTTAGTCCCCTTCACTGCTCTAAGTCTGGTTTGGCCCCAGTCTTCTCTCTCTCTCTCTCTCTCTCTTCCATCACAGACTTAGTCTGCTCTAAATCAGTTTGGCCCTTTCTTACACTAAGGACTCGTCATCCAAGCCAAGAGACCCTTGCTACTGCCCACCCCCCCACCCCCCCCCCCCCACCCCTCCACACACTATCACACCCCCTCCACCCCTCCACACACCATCACACTCCCCCACCCCTCCACACACCATCACACCCCCTCCACCCCTCCACACACCATCACACCGCCTCCACCCTTCCACACACCATCACACCCCCTCCACCCCTCCACACACCATCACACCCCCTCCACCCCTCCACACACCATTGCACCCCCTCCACCCCTCCACACACCATCACACCCCTCCACACACCATCACACCCCCTCCACCCTTCCACACACCATCATACTCTCTCCACCCCTCCACACACCATCACACCCCCTCCACCCCTCCACACACCATCACACCCCTCCACACACCATCACACTCCCTCCACCCCTCCACACACCATCACACTCCCTCCACCCCTCCACACACATCACACCCCTCCACACACCATCACACCCCCTCCACCCTTCCACACACCATCATACTCTCTCCACCCCTCCACACACCATCACACCCCCTCCACCCCTCCACACACCATCACACCCCCTCCACCCTTCCACACACCATCATACTCTCTCCACCCCTCCACACACCATCACACCCCTCCACACACCATCACACCCCCTCCACCCTTCCACACACCATCATACTCTCTCCACCCCTCCACACACCATCACACCCCCTCCACCCTTCCACACACCATCATACTCTCTCCACCCCTCCACACACCATCACACCCCTCCACACACCATCACACTCCCTCCACCCCTCCACACACCATCACACTCCCTCCAACACTCCGTTTTAGGCCTGTGGTGATCAGAGGGGCTGAGCGAGCCTCCAAAATGTTTTGCCAAAAACCACAACATGGAGGGAGGCGTTGTTGAGTGAGTAACAACAAGGACAGAATGGCCATTAGACTAACAAACTTCTGTTCGTTACACGGAACCCAAACCGGCTGCGTGCGCCATCGTGCATGAATGTATTTTGTTCCCCTACACCAAACACGATCACGACACGCAGGTTAAAACATCAGGACAAACTCTGAACCAATTACATTCATTTGGGGACAGGTCGAAAAGCATGAAACATTTATGGAAATGTAGCTAGTTAGCTTGCACGTGCTAGCTAATTTGTCCTATTTAGCTAGCTTGCTGTAGCTAGCTAATTTGTCCTATTTAGCTAGCTTGCTGTAGCTTGCTAATTTGTCCTATTTAGCTAGCTTGCTGTAGCTTGCTAATTTGTCCTGGGATATTAACATTGAGTTGTTATTTTACCTGAAATGCACAAGGTCCTCGACTCCACCATTTAATCCACACATAAAACGGTCAACCGAATCGTTTCTAGTCCTCTCTCATCCTTCCAGGCCTTTTCGTCTCTTGACTTTATATTGCGATTGAAAACTTTCATAAATGAGGTGCATTACCACCACGACCTATTTCGTCTTTCAGTCACCCACGTGGGTATAACCAATGAGGAGATGGCACGTGGGTATCTGCTTCTATAAACCAATGAGGAAATGGGAGAGGCAGGACTTGCAGCGCGATCTGCGTCAGAAATATACTTCTATTTTAGCCCTTGGCAACGCAGACGCTCGTAGGCGCTCGCCAGCAGTGGGTGTAATAATTTAATAATATAGATTTCTACATTTATTTTGCAACGCTTGCGCGCTGTAGTCAGCCTGTTAGTGTGTGTGTGTCGCTAGACATCTCCCTCCATAGAGCTGCTAATCCGACATCTCATTAAATCTCGCTGGCTGATTTCACATGAATCCCCTACTGGCACCCTGTTCTCTATGGTCCCAGAAGTAGTGCACTAGGAAGGGAATATGGTGCCATTTGGGATGGCATACATCATGTGCACTTTATTTGCTGTGATATCCACCATATTTCTATCTGTGGTGTGTGGCCCGTATTCACAACACCTTTTAAATCACAATGACCTGATCCTACATTAGTTCTCCTACTCTGAGACACTTTGTGAATACCCAGATCTTGTGGAATGACGTTGATGAGAAACAGTGTAAATACAGGCCCAGATCTTGTGGAATGACGTTGATGAGAAACAGTGTAAATACAGGCCCAGATCTTGTGGAATGACGTTGATTAGGAATGGTGTGCTGGCTGGCTGGTGATACACAGCACACACACGACACACACACATAGTCATTCATGCATTTTCGTTCAAGTGTTTCCTCCTCCTATGCCCCCTATTCCTCCTCTACATTAATATCCTCCTCCTATGCCCCCTATTCCTCCTCTACATTAATATCCTCCTCCTATTCCTCCTTACTCCTCTACATTAATATCCTCCTCCTATTCCTCCTTACTCCTCTACAATAATATCCTCCTCCTATGCCCCCTATTCCTCCTCTACATTAATATCCTCCTCCTATGCCCCCTATTCCTCCTCTACATTAATATCCTCCACCTATTCCTCCTTCCTCCTCTACAATAATATCCTCCTCCTATTCCTCCTTTGTCCTCTACATTAATATCCTCCTCCTATTCCTCCTATTCCTCCTCTACATTAATATCCTCCACCTATTCCTCCTTCCTCCTCTACATTAATATCCTCCTCCTATTCCTCCTTACTCCTCTACATTAATATCCTCCTCCTATTCCTCCTTACTCCTCTACAATAATATCCTCCTCCTATTCCTCCTTCGTCCTCTACATTAATATCCTCCTCCTATTCCTCCTTCCTCCTCTACATTAATATCCTCCACCTATTCCTCCTTCCTCCTCTACATTAATATCCTCCACCTATTCCTCCTCTACATTAATATCCTCCTCCTATTCCTCCTTACTCCTCTACATTAATATTCTCCTCCTATTCCTCCTTACTCCTCTACAATAATATCCTCCTCCTATTCCTCCTTCGTCCTCTACATTAATATCCTCCTCCTATTCCTCCTTCCTCCTCTACATTAATATCCTCCACCTATTCCTCCTTCCTCCTCTACATTAATATCCTCCTCCTATTCCTCCTTACTCCTCTACATTAATATCCTCCTCCTATTCCTCCTTCCTCCTCTACATTAATATCCTCCACCTATTCCTCCTTCCTCCTCTACATTAATATCCTCCTCCTATTCCTCCTTCGTCCTCTACATTAATATCCTCCACCTATTCCTCCTTCCTCCTCTACATTAATATCCTCCTCCTATTCCTCCTTACTCCTCTACATTAATATCCTCCTTCTATTCCTCCTTACTCCTCTACAATAATATCCTCCTCCTATTCCTCCTTCGTCCTCTACATTAATATCCTCCTCCTATTCCTCCTTCCTCCTCTACATTAATATCCTCCACCTATTCCTCCTTCCTCCTCTACATTAATATCCTCCTCCTATTCCTCCTTACTCCTCTACATTAATATCCTCCTCCTATTCCTCCTTCCTCCTCTACATTAATATCCTCCACCTATTCCTCCTTCCTCCTCTACATTAATATCCTCCTCCTATTCCTCCTTCGTCCTCTACATTAATATCCTCCACCTATTCCTCCTTCCTCCTCTACATTAATATCCTCCACCTATTCCTCCTCTACATTAATATCCTCCTCCTATTCCTCCTATTCCTCCTCTACAATAATATCCTCCTCCTATGCCTCCTTCCTCCTCTACATTAATATTCTCCTATTCCTCCTCTACAATAATATCCTCCTCCTATGCCTCCTTCCTCCTCTACATTAATATTCTCCTATTCCTCCTCTACAATAATATCCTCCTTTTATTCCTCCTTCCTCCTCTACATTATTATCCTCCTCCTATTCCTCCTTCCTCCTCTACATTAATATCCTCCACCTATGCATCCTTCCTCCTCTACATTAATATCCTCCTCCTATTCCTCCTCTACATTAATATCCTCCTCCTATTCCTCCTATTCCTCCTCTACATTAATATCCTCCACCTATGCCTCCTTCCTCCTCTACATTAATATCCTCCTCCTATTCCTCCTTACTCCTCTACATTAATATCCTCCTCCTATTCCTCCTTCCTCCTCTACATTAATATCCTCCACCTATGCCTCCTTCCTCCTCTACATTAATATCCTCCTCCTATTCCTCCTTACTCCTCTACATTAATATCCTCCTCCTATTCCTCCTTCCTCCTCTACAATAATATCCTCCACCTATGCCTCCTTCTTCCTCTACATTAATATCCTCCTCCTATTCCTCCTCTACATTAATATCCTCCTCCTATTCCTCCTTACTCCTCTACATGAATATCCTCCTCCTATTCCTCCTTTGTCCTCTACATTAATATCCTCCTCCTATTCCTCCTATTCCTCCTCTACATTAATATCCTCCTCCTATTCCTCCTTTGTCCTCTACATTAATATCCTCCACCTATTCCTCCTTCCTCCTCTACATTAATATCCTCCTCCTATTCCTCCTTCCTCCTCTACAATAATATCCTCCTCCTATTCCTCCTTCCTCCTCTACATTAATATCCTCCTCCTATTCCTCCTTCCTCCTCTACATTAATATCCTCCTTCTATTCCTCCTTCCCCCTCTACATTAATATCCTCCTTCTATTCCTCCTTACTCCTCTACAATAATATCCTCCTCCTATTCCTCCTTCCTCCTCTACATTAATATCCTCCTCCTATTCCTCCTTCCTCCTCTACATTAATATCCTCCTCCTACTCCTCCTTCCTCCTCTACATTAATATCCTCCACCTATTCCTCCTCTACATTAATATCCTCCTCCTATTCCTCCTATTCCTCCTCTACATTAATATCCTCCTCCTATTCCTCCTTTGTCCTCTACAGTAATATCCTCCACCTATTCCTCCTTCCTCCTCTACATTAATATCCTCCTCCTATTCCTCCTTCCTCCTCTACAATAATATCCTCCTCCTATTCCTCCTTCCTCCTCTACATTAATATCCTCCTCCTATTCCTCCTTCCTCCTCTACATTAATATCCTCCTTCTATTCCTCCTTCCCCCTCTACATTAATATCCTCCTTCTATTCCTCCTTACTCCTCTACAATAATATCCTCCTCCTATTCCTCCTTCCTCCTCTACATTAATATCCTCCTCCTATTCCTCCTTCCTCCTCTACATTAATATCCTCCTCCTACTCCTCCTTCCTCCTCTACATTAATATCCTCCTCCTATTCCTCCTTCCTCCTCTACATTAATATCCTCCTCCTATTCCTCCTTCCTCCTCTACATTAATATCCTCCTCCTACTCCTCCTTCCTCCTCTACATTAATATCCTCCTCCTATTCCTCCTTCCTCCTTTACAATAATATCCTCCTCCTATTCCTCCTTCGTCCTCTACATTAATATCCTCTTCCCATTCCTCCTTCCTCCTCTACATTAATATCCTCCTCCTATTCCTCCTTTCTCCTCTACATTAATATCCTCCTCCTATTCCTCCTTACTCCTCTACATTAATATCCTCCTCCTATTCCTCCTTCGTCCTCTACATTAATATCCTCCTCCTATTCCTCCTTCCTCCTCTACATTAATATCCTCCTCCTATTCCTCCTTCGTCCTCTACATTAATATCCTCCTCCTATTCCTCCTTACTCCTCTACATTAATATCCTCCTCCTATTCCTCCTTCCTCCTCTACATTAATATCCTCCACCTATTCCTCCTTACTCCTCTACATTAATATCCTCCTCCTATTCCTCCTTCCTCCTCTACATTAATATCCTCCTCCTATTCCTCCTTCCTCCTCTACAATAATATCCTCCTCCTATTCCTCCTTACTCCTCTACAATAATATCCTCCTCCTATTCTTCCTTAATCTCCTATTTCAGATGGAGGTTTTTCTATTGATCAGGGAAGAGCTGTACATGATCCATCTGTGGCACCATGGGGGCTGGGCTGTGTGTGTGTGTGTGTGTGTGTGTGTGTGTGTGTGTGTGTGTGTGTGTGTGTGTGTGTGTGTGTGTGTGTGTGTGTGTGTGTGTGTGTGTGTGTGTGTGTGTGTGTGTGTGTGTGTGTGTGTGTGTGTGTGTGTGTGTGGTTTTGTGTGTGTGTGGTTGTGTGTGTGACAGTGTGTCGTTGTGAGGATGATAAACAACCTGGGTGAACTAGGTTGTGTGTCTGTGCATGTGCTCTTGAATGTGTGATCTCACTTGGTCACAGAGACGGTGTGACAGTACTCCCTGGGTTTACTGGAATATTCTCCATACGTTAGTCACCTTCCCCACGCGCTGTTTGGCCAGGCATTGTGTGGTTATTTATGGACGCAAGTAGGAACTCTATGATGACAGAGATGCTTTCAAAGGAACGTATGTGTGTGTGGGTGGGCGGGGGTGTGTGTGTGTGTGTGTGTGTGTGTGTGTATATGTGTGTGTGTGTGTGTGTGTGTGTGTGTGTGTGTGTGTGTGTGTGTGTGTGTGTGTGTGTGTGTGTGTGTGTGTGTGTGTGTGTGTGTGTGTGTGTGTGTGTGTGTGTGTGTGTGTGTGCGTATGGCTGGAAATCCCTATGACACAGCTATTCAATAACAGGGTTTGAGACCTGAAGCCTTCCACCTATTCATTTGACTTTAATAGGCACTTCAGACATAGTCATTTTATTTGATAAGGGGTTGAGTTTGGGTCAGAAACACTGATTGTCTCATAAAATATATGACCTCTTGTAACTAGGTTACCTTTCATTTTAATAAGATATTATCTTAAGATAAGATATTCATTGCCTCAGTAGTCTCTTCCGTCAGGTTCTAGCGCAGGACTCTATAAAGCTGTTCCTGGAGAGTTACCCTCCTGTAGGTTTTCACTCCAACCCTGTTCCTGGAGAGATACCCTCCTGTAGGTTTCCACTATGGGATACAAATTTGTATTAGAGCAATAAGGTGTACAGGTAACTGCCAAAATAAACACTTGAGTAAATGAGAGATACATGTATATAGACACCAGGTGTGGTTGCTGAGTTAATTAAGCAATTCACATCCCATCATGCTTAGGGTCATGTATAAAAATGCCCAGTTGCCCATTATTTTGGCAACTATGGCTAGAAGAAGAGTTCTCAGTGACTTTGAAAGAGGGGTCTCAAATGAGCATAGAGGGTTTAAAAAGATTTTGTGTGTGTGTGTGTGTGTGTGTGTGTGTGTGTGTGTGTGTGTGTGTGTGATGGGAGAGTGGAGATGGATCCTGGGTTTGACTACAGGACAGGGACAGGCAGGGGGTGTCAGGTGACCGTCAGGCCCACTCTCTGTGAAACCCCAGAGACTGTAGCCTACTAGACATGATGCAGTGGAGGAGGAAGCTGGGTAATGTGATTAACCTTGGTGTGTAGCAGAGTAGCAGCCCTACAGACTGCATGACTGATGGGAGACTAGGCTCGACTTGACTAGACTGGATTGAACTGGACTGGCTGGACTAGTATGGGCTGAGCAGGGCTGAACTGTGCTGAACTGGGCTAGACTGGACTGGGCTGGGCTGGTATGAGGCTGGGGCTGGTGGGAGATGCTGTATACCACAGAATTATAACCTTTTATATAGCCTATATTACATATAATACAGTATACGGTATATATCTCTATGGTAACATCACACTCACCTAGTCACACACCTGTCACACACACACGCTGTTACTTGGTGAGACACACGTGGTTTGTGTTCCAAATTGTACCCTATTCCCTACATAGTGCACCACTCTTGACTAGGATCCCATAGGGCTCAGTTCAAAAGTAGTGCACTAATCTATATAGGGAATAGGGTGCCATTTGGGATGCAGACCTTGGCCCCCGGCTGTATAGAGATCCTGACTGGCTGACTCCAGGGGGTTTAGTGGTTAACATGGCATGTGATCCAGTGGAAATGAACCATTCTTCATACTATCCCATCCCAGACAGACAGACAGACCTACAGACAGGCAGACCTACAGACAGGCAGACCTACAGACAGGCAGACCTACAGACAGGCAGACCTACAGACAGGCAGACCTACAGACAGGCAGACCTACAGACAGCATACTAAGACAAAATAATAATATATACGTACATTTGAAGTCGGAAGTTTTTCAAAGTTTACATACACTTAGGTTGGAATCATTAAAACTCGTTTTTCAAAGTTTACATACACTTAGGTTGGAATCATTAAAACTCGTTTTTCAAAGTTTACATACACTTAGGTTGGAATCATTAAAACTTGTTTTTCAAAGTTTACATACACTTAGGTTGGAATCATTAAAACTTGTTTTTCAAAGTTTACATACACTTAGGTTGGAATCATTAAAACTCGTTTTTCAAAGTTTACATACACTTAGGTTGGAATCATTAAAACTCGTTTTTCAAAGTTTACATACACTTAGGTTGGAATCATTAAAACTCGTTTTTCAAAGTTTACATACACTTAGGTTGGAATCATTAAAACTTGTTTTTCAAAGTTTACATACACTTAGGTTGGAATCATTAAAACTTGTTTTTCAAAGTTTACATACACTTAGGTTGGAATCATTAAAACTCGTTTTTCAAAGTTTACATACACTTAGGTTGGAATCATTAAAACTCGTTTTTCAAAGTTTACATACACTTAGGTTGGAATCATTAAAACTTGTTTTTCAAAGTTTACATACACTTAGGTTGGAATCATTAAAACTTGTTTTTCAAAGTTTACATACACTTAGGTTGGAATCATTAAAACTCGTTTTTCAAAGTTTACATACACTTAGGTTGGAATCATTAAAACTCGTTTTTCAAACACTCAAACAAACTATCGTTTTGGCAAGTCAGTTAGGACATCTACTTTGTGCAAGACACAAGTCATTTTTCCAACAATTGTTTACAGACAGATTATTTCACTTATAATTCACTGTATGACAATTCCAGTGGGTCAGAAGTTTACATACACTAGGTTGACTGTGCCTTTAAACAGCTTGGAAAATTCCAGAAAATTATGTCATAGCTTTAGAAGCTTCTGATAGGCTAATTGACATAATTTGAGTCAATTGGAGGTGTACCTGTGAATGTATTTCAAGGCCTACCTTCAAACTCAGTGCCTCTTTGCTTGACATGATGGAAAAATCAAAAGAAATCAGCCAAGACCTCAGGAAAAAATGTAAGACCTTCACAAGTCTGGTTCATCCTTGGGAGCAATTTCCAAATGCCTGAAGCTACCACATTCATCTGTACAAACAATAGTATGCAGGTATAAACACCATGGGACCAGGCAGCCGTCATACCGCTCAGGAAGGAGATGCGTTCTGTCTCCTAGAGATGAACGTACTTTGGTGCGAAAAGTGCAAATCAATCCCAGAACAACAGCAAAGGACCTTGTGAAGATGCTGTAGGAAACAGGTACAAAAGTATCTATATCCACAGTAAAACGAGTCCTATATCGACATAATCTGCATGGAAGAAGCCACTGCTCCAAAACCACCATTAAAAAGCCAGACTACGGTTTGGAACTGCACATGGGGACAAAGATTGTACTTTTTGTGGAAATGTCCTCTGGTCTGATGAAACAAAAATAGAACTGTTTGGCCATAATGACCATACTTATGTTTGTTTGGAAGAAAAAGGGGGAGGTCTGCAAGCCGAAGAACACCATCCCAACTGTGAAGCACTGGGGTGGCAGCATCATGTTGTGGGGGTGCTTTTCTGCAGGAGGGACTGGTGCACTTCACAAAATAGACGGCGTCATGAGGAGGGAAATTATGTGGATATATTGAAGAAACATCTCAAGACATCAGTCAGAAAGTTAAAGCTTGGTCGCAAATGGGTCTTCCAAATGGACAATTACCCCAAGCATACTTCCAAAGTTGTGGCAAAATGGCTTAAGGACAACAAAGTCAAGGTATTGGAGTGGCCATCACAAAGCCCTGACCTCAATCCTATAGAAAATTTGTGGGCAGAACTGAAAAAGCGTGTGCGAGCAAGGAGGCCTACAAACCTGACTCAGTTACACCAGCTCTGTCAGGAGGAATGGGCCAAAATTCACCCAACTTATTGTAGGAAGCTTGTGGAAGGCTACATGAAATGTTTGACCCAAGTTAAACAATTTAAAGGCAATGCTACCAAATACTAATTGAGTGTACAGTATGTAAACTTCTGACCCACTGGGAATATGATGAAAGAAATAAAAGCTGAAATAATCATTCTCTCTACTATTAAATATCTGGAATTGTGAAAAACTGAGTTTAAATGTATTTGGCTAAGGTGTATGTAAACTTCAGACTTCAAATGTCTACCGTACCAGTCAAAAGTTTGGAACACCTACTCATTCCAGGGTTTTTCTTTATTTTGACTATTTTCTACATTTTAGAATAATAGTGAAGACATCTATACTGAAATAACACATATGGAATCATGTAGTAACCAAAAAAAGTGTTAAACAAAAACAAATATATTTTAGATTTGAGATTCTTCAAATTAGTCACCCTTTGCCTTGATGACAGCTTTGCACACTCTTGGCATTCTCTCAACCAGTTTCATGAGGTAGTCACCTGGAATGCATTTCAATTAACAGGTGTGCCTTGTTAAAAGTTCATTTTTGGAATTTCTGTCCTTAATGCGTTTGAGCCAATCAGTTGTGTTGTGACAAGGTAGGGGTGGTATACAGAAGATAGCCCTATTTGGTAAAGTCCAAGTCCATATTTTGGCAAGGACAACTCAAATAAGCAGAAGAGTCCATCAGTCTATCATCACTTTAAGACATGAAGGTCAGTCAAGAAAATGTCAAGAACTTTGAAAGTTTCTTCAAGTGCAGTCGCAAAAACCATCAAGTGCAATGATGAAACTGTCTCTCATGAGGACCGCCACATGAAAGGAAGACCCAGAGTTACCTCTGCTGCAGAGGATACGTTCATTAGAGTTAACTGCACCTCAAATTGCAGCCCAAATAAATGCTTCACAGAGTTCAAGTAACAGACACACAGGAGACTGAGTAAATCAGGCCTTCATGGTCGAATTGCTGTAAAGAAACTACTTTGTAACTCCAGTGAGATTGATTGGAATTTCCAGGGAGATTGATTGGAACTCCAGTGAGATTGATTGGAACTCCAGTGAGATTGATTGGAACTCCAGGGAGATTGATTGGAATTCCACTGAGATTGATTGGAACTCCAGTGAGATTGATTGGAATTCCAGGGAGATTGATTGGAACTCCAGTGAGATTGATTGGAACTCCAGGGAGATTGATTGGAACTCCAGTGAGATTGATTGGAACTCCAGTGAGATTGATTGGAACTCCAGGGAGATTGATTGGAATTCCACTGAGATTGATTGGAACTCCAGTGAGATTGATTGGAATTCCAGGGAGATTGATTGGAACTCCAGTGAGATTGATTGGAACTCCAGGGAGATTGATTGGAACTCCAGGGAGATTGATTGGAACTCCAGGGAGATTGATTGGAACTCCAGTGAGATTGATTAGAACTCCAGTGAGATTGATTGGAACTCCAGTGAGATTGATTGGAACTCCAGTGAGATTGATTGGAACTCCAGTGAGATTGATTGGAACTCCAGTGAGATTGATTGGCCACACATTCAGTAGCACCTCTGTTCTTTTAGCATCAGTAAAGCATGTTGCCTTGATTGCCTGCTGTATGTTGCCTTGTGAACTGACGGTATAATTTACAACATCCAGGTTGTTTATCATTCTCACAACACACACACACACACACACACACACACACACACACACACACACACACACACACACACACACACACACACACACACACACACACTGTGAAGCTCATCTACTGATACACACCAAAGACAGTAGTCTATTTTTCACCTTAGTTGCCAGACAGTGATGTGATATTTATTCACCACTATCCTGTATGATCAAGCTGTAATTATTGCACATTAATATTTATTTCTATTTTACTTTAATTAAGGGGGCACAAGTGTCTGTTCATCACACTGTATGTACGTTGATGAATGTTGACAGTCCATACTGTTGGACCATGACTCAACCGGCACAGTGAATCACAGGCTTTATCCAAAATGGGCCCCTATTCTCTTTTGACCCTCTGGTCAAACGTAGTGAACAATTTGGAGAATAGGGCTCCATTTGGGACACAGAAGCAGCTGAAAGGAAGCACTCTGTCAGAACAACATCTCTCTCGCTCAGAGTGGTTGTGGTTCCCAGTGAGACTAAGGAGCTTCAAAGCTTTTTAGGACTTCAGTTCTCCCTTCATCTGATATGTGAACTCTCTCTTCAACAGTGACCTTTTTAAAAACTTTTTTGCATTTGAATTTGCTATGTATGTACAATAGTTATTAGCTAAATGGTGCCAATTAAATGTTCTTAAAGATCAATAACATCCCTGCCTCTCCCTCTCCAATCCCTCTTCTCTCTCTCTCTCTCTCTCTCTCTCTCTCTCTCTCTCTCTCTCTCTCTCTCTCTCTCTCTCTCTCTCTCTCTCTCTCTCTCTCTCTCTCTCTCTCTCTCTCTCTCTCTCTCTCTCTCTCTCTCTCTCTCTCTCTCTCTCTCTCTCTCTCTCTCTCTCTCTCTCTCTCTCTCTCTCTCTCTCTCTCTCTCCCCCTCTCTGTCCATGTTCCAGATGGACAAGGTTGCAGCGCCTCACTGACCCAGAGAAGCCCAAGTCCCAAGGAGAGAGGATCCTCAAGCCCCAGGGAGACGAGCTGCAGGGGCAGGGAGACGGCCTGCAGGGAGATGGGCTCAGAGGAGAGGAGTTCAGCCATGTCTCACAAGATCTCTTCCCCCTCACACAGCAACAGCAGCTCCTCCTCCAAACACGACAGCCGACAGGTAACACCGACCACACACACACACACTCATTAATGTCACAGCTATCTCCAGTCAGGAAGAGAACATAATGAATGTCTCTGTTTGGAAAATGAAACCCATCGTTTCCAGAGGGCCTTGCCCTCAGCGACGGTTCACCGTTTTAAATATTCAGGACCACAAAAAGACGCTGAAAATACATTGTTAATGCAAACCATTAAAAGGATAACAGTCATACATAAGACTGTACAGTCATAAGTATTGGATGGTTGGCTGCTGCAGGATTCCCACTAACTATGTGTTGTTGTTGTCAGGTGGTCTGTGATGATGAGCCCAGTCACATAGGGCTCTATTCAAGCCGTATCGCTGAAGTTCAGCGTTCCAGCGGGATTGAAATGTAAATGTTCTGGTGTTAGCGGACACTGTATTCACGTCTCAATATGAAATGACCTTTACATCTCCGTCACGTGATCTGTAACGCTTCAGGGATCCAGAGTGAATAGAGACTACAGTGTAGTTAGCTGTTGAATTACTGTACTACAGACCTCCCTCCATTAAAGACTTCCCTCCCTCCCTTACATAGCCCTCCCTCCCTTAAAGACTTCCCTCTCCCTTATAGAGCCCTCCCTTCCTTAATATAGCCCTCCCTCCCTTAAAGACTTCCCTCTCTCCCTTATAGAGCCCTCCCTCCCTTAATATAGCCCTCCCTCCCTTAAAGATTTCCCTCCCTCCCTTATAGAGCCCTCCCTCCCTTAAAGACTTCCCTCCCTCCCTTATAGAGCCCCCCCCCCCCTTAAAGACCTCCCTTCCTTTAGGTGCCCTTAAAGAGCCCTCCCTCCCTAAAGACCTCCCTCCCTCCCTTAAAGAGCCCTCCCTCCTTTAAAGACCTCCCTCCCCCTTGAAGACCTCCCTCACTCCCTTAAAGAGCCCTACCTCCCTTAAAGAACTCCCTCCCAAAGACCTCTCTCCCCCCCTTAAAGAAGAGAGCCCTCCCTCCCTTAAAGACTTCTCCCTTATAGAGCCCCCCCCCCCCTTAAAGACCTCCCTCCCTTTAGGTGCCCTTAAAGAGCCCTCCCTCCCTAAAGACCTCCCTCACTCCCTTAAAGAGCCCTACCTCCCTTAAAGAACTCCCTCCCAAAGACCTCTCTCCCCCCCTTAAAGAACTCCCTCTTAAAGATCTCCCTCCCCCTTTAAAGACCTCCCTACCCCTCCCTACCTCCCTCCTTTAAAGACCTCGGTCCCTTAAAGACCTCCCTCCCTTAAAGACCTCCCTCCCTTAAAGAGCCCTCCCTCCCTTAAAGACCTCCCTCCCTTAAAGACCTCCCTCCATCCCTTAAAGACTTCCCTCCCTCCCTTAAAGACCTCCCGCCCTCCCTTAAAGAGCCCCCCCCCCTTAAAGAGACCTCCCTCCCCTAAAAAACAACTTATGTGGTATCAGTATTTGTCAGAAACGTTTATTCTGCTGTCAGAATTGAACTACTATAGGATAATTTTTGTCATAAAGTCAGTCTCGTCCAAAATGTAGTTTTGTAATTGAGTATGTCACAACGTAAATGAAGGTTGGGTTTATTTCAGTCCTGACCACATGCCCACAGCTGGCAGCACACAAGTACTCAGCAATTCGGAGTGCAGCTGCACGCGACCCGATTGTAATGCTCGTGGTAAATGTGGTTTCACTTTGGATATCCCTATGGAGCTAGTTAGGGACCATCGGTATATTACACAATGTACTGTACATGTGTGTGAGTGGTATCTCTCTCAGTGAGGTTAACACATTGACCTGGATATATGATTATAATCTCATCATCTGGCCGTATTATCAAGATCATTACTCTGTCCCTCCCTCCCTCCCACCCCGACCCGTCCGTCCAGCCATCAGCTCTGTGAATATTGTGTAGCGGATTAGATTAGTTATTACAGGAAAGGTAGAGTCTATTTACTGAGGTAGTTACTACAGGAAAGGTGTGTGTGTGTGTGTCTCTCTCTCTCTCTCTCATCTCTCTCTCGCTCTCTCATCTCTCTCTCTCGCTCTCTCATCTCTCGCTCTCACTCTCTCTCATCTCTCTCTCTCTCTCGCTCTCTCATCTCTCTCTCTCTCTCTCTCTCTCTCTCTCTCTCTCTCTCTCTCTCTCGCTCTCTCATCTCTCTCTCATCTCTCTCTCTCTCTCTCGCTCTCATCTCTCGCTCTCGCTCTCTCTCTCATCTCTCTCTCTCTCTCTCTCTCGCTCTCTCATCTCTCTCTCTCTCTCGCTCTCTCTTCCTCATCTCTCTCTCTCTCTTACAGAGGTCACCACCCCCTCCTGACATTCTGACTGGTCTCTGTGGGAAACGGAACAGTCTGTTTATAAAACACTATTGTTTACTGGCTAGTCAGTTTATACTTGGGCTTTGTCCCAAATGGCATCCTATCTCCTAGTAGTGTACTAGATTGGACCAGATACCTATGGGCCCTGGT